>NW_025842902.1:456667-597219 GCF_002878395.1 Capsicum annuum | reverse complement strand
CTTCCATTCTTCCTTCTATCCGGCTAATCATAGCATCACATATTTTAATGAGGGACCTAGTCCAACTAGGCATCCCCACCTTCATTCACCATTGTACCTATCCAAAGAAATACAAAAGAAACAAAAAACTATCAAACAAATTAAGGTTAGAAATAAAAACATCCTCACAAGCTCTCAAGATCACACCTTTGAAATGTCACTCAATTAGTTTCACAAGTGTTGCTATCTCATTTATACTCTAATGAGTTTACTCGTTACCAATTGTAGCTTTAGGTCAGAATAGATTTTTGTTTGAAATGACTCAATAAGAATATGCATGAACTTGAACCAAGAAACTACAACTACTTTAAAAGAGATGAAAGCACACAAGGAAAGGTAACACGAAAGAAATGGACTTAAATGACTAATTACAACCTAGTAGATGATTACTATTTTCTAATTAGCATTAGAATCAAGCAATGAAACCAAAGAAACAAAAAGGAGTAACTTAGAATCTAAAATTTGAGCTTAAGAAATTTTGGGTGATGGTGTAGCAACCTCTCATTTGGGTGATGGTGTAGCAACCTCTCATTGGTTTTTGAAAATTGTTGAAAATTGAAACAATTTTTCTTATCTTTAATTTGTGTTGATCAATATTCAATTGGAAGGGTGGATTTTCGATTCTGGGAGGGAAACACAAGAATTGGATTCCTTTTAATGTTCAAAAAGACTTGACTTTTGTTTACACCTTTTTGGCAAAACACCTTTTAAAAGTTTTTGTCCCCCTTTGCTCTTTGGTAAGTCTTCGGAAGACCATTTTCTCCCTTTGGGTAATAAAACTTTATAAAAGTCTTTTGGTCCCTTTTCTTATTTTATAATAGTCATGGAATATGCTTCAAGACATATAAAATCATGCTATCTTCCCTCTTTATATTTAGATTAAACACGTACTTTCTCTTTAACAAGATATGAAGATGGTGAAGAACACCAAGAATACCAAGAACACAACTTTTGAAACATGGAGTTCTAAGGTTCACGTTAGCCACCCAAACATTAACAACTCATGTTGAACCTTAATTCTTCAACAACAAACATCAATAATACGTTATTACAGCCACCAATCCTTAACAACAAACAACAACAAAACATTTTTTTAGCTTAAGATTTAGATCTAGACTCAAACAGTGTTAGTGAGGAAGGGCCTAACACTAGAAACAACCAAAACACATAAAAGAGTCCTTGATCTATTTTCAAACTTTAGTCCAAGGTACCAAAACAAGAACAACAATTTTGGTAAAGATACAAAACAAGAACAACTACATTTTTTTATGATTTTCGTGTTTGGACACTACTTTTTTTTGTTGATTTTCTAGACAACAATCCTAAGAGTTATTTTGTTGGAACAAAATCAAGACTTGCTCTTGGTACCAAATGATATGAATCTACTATAGAAACACGGAAACAAGGTGACTACAACACCGCGATAGGAACACAAAGTAGAAAAACAAGAAGATAAGAATCCAACAAGCAACAACACCAAACTAATTTGCAAGAAAGTAAAAGGATAGATAGTGACACACAAAATATTACAAGCTTTAGAAACTAAAGTGTTTATTAAACACTAGAACCCTTAAGACCCACAATATCAACTCCACACTCTTACGAAGACCTCAAGGGAACTATAATTCCCAATCAACCCTCATTTCTTAGCGGGTAACCAATACAACAAATCCACATTGCCACAAGTGAATCCACACTTCCACAAGTAATTCCACACTTGTAGTACACTCTCATAGAGTAGTTTTTGAAAGTAACATCCATGCTGCTAAAAAATGTCCTAATGAAAGCTATAAAGTATTAGGCAACACTTATTACATAGTAAATGACCAAAAATCCCTTAATGAGATGCTACACTCCATAGGCGCCTCTTTGCTCCAATGAAATGATAAAAAGACCCTAATGATGGGCATCCTTGGAGTGTAATTGGATCTCGTCCATACTTGATACTTGTTCTCTAGGTTAGGCATCAAAGGTAAGCACCGATCTTGAGTCGTCTTTATGTGTTGGCCTCCGATGATGTCATTGAAAGCTATGATGTCCCTTTGACTCGTATCAAATTCTCTTAGCAATAACTGAATCACCTACTGGGTAGAAATAGAAAATTGATCCAAAATAACTTCCATATCAAAATCAATAGATACATCCACCAAAGGATTCACATAGGAGAGAGTAGAACCCAGATCACACAAAACAATATATGTCATGAGAGAAAAGTTGTATAGTACCAATAATGACATTAGGTGATGCCTTAGATTCTTGTGGAGACACCAAAGCAAACAATATATTCCAAGAAATACTAGAACCAAGAGAAGTAACAGAAGAAGATATCACACCACCAGGTGTAGGAGCAGAAGGTGAAACCACAGGAATCTTATTCGCCCCTATAGCAACATTACTAAATAGACAATCCCTAAGCCGATTACCTTACTGTCCACACATCAAGCATTTGTCCCTCCCTTCATCAAAATAACCCATATGAGGACGACCACAGAACCAACTAGGAGGATAAGAAGAAACTGACTAACCTTAATTTTTCCTGTGATGGCTCTCGTTTCTTGAATGATAAGGAGCACTAGTAGAAGAGTAGGAACCGAATCTTCCACATTTCTTCTTCTGCCATTTTCCACCCTCTTGACCACCCTAATACTGAGCACCTCCCTAGTCAAAAAACCTACTCCTCATACCTTGCCTATCTCCAAACTCTGCCTGCATCTTTTTTTTATCCTATACTTATTGCATATGAATAGTTAATCTAGAGATATATATATCCGTAATTGACAAAGCAGTCTTGCTCTCCAAAAGTAGATCCTAATTTAACTTATAAGTGAACTTCCTTATTCTATCCTGCATGTCAGCCAATAAACCAGGAGCATACCTTGACAATTGATGACACTTCAAGGCATATTACTTAACATACATTCTCCCCTGCTTGAGGTTCACAAACTCTTCTATCTTTGCTTCCCTCAAGTCTTGCGGAAAGAAACGATATAGAAAAGAATTAGAGAAGGCATCCCATGAGGATGACTTTTCCACATTCCTCTATCCTTATCCCACTCTTCATACCACTAATATCCAATATCTTTGAGCTAATAAGTTATACTATTTACCCTCTTTATATTAGTGGCCTGCATCACTCAAAATATCTTCTTTGTCTCATCCAAGAAGACCTGTGGGTCCTTGTCAACCTCCACTCTAGAATATGTGGAAGGACTCATCTTAATAAATTGGCTAACCCTTGTAGCCTCAGCAGACAAAGGAACAGACATATTCTACTCATCCTTAGCAATAACTAAATTAGAAATAGAATGAATAGATTAATGGAATTCTGCATTAGTCACCTGTCCTTAAGGGGGGACAAGTAGTAGCCGATAGAACTCTAGAACTATCAGGGATAGGACTATGAGATTAAAGATGAACCACAGAAGTAAGATGATCCCCCTCAGCATTATCCCCAAATAGGATAAAAGAATTTTTTTGTGTTTAATATCAATGAGGCATGACCTAAAAGACGAACAAACAAAGATTAGAGAAGACTCCAAGACTAAGACTCCAAGTATGAAAATAGAATACCAAGAAAGCAAAACATTCCTAAATGCCTTATAGCCTCTCCCTTATGAGTGTGGCACACTATAAACCACTAAAAGAGACTCTACTCGACATGGCTTTGTAGACTCCCAATTGAGAATGAACATAGGCTCTGATACCAACTTTTCACGACCCACCATGGAGCCTTCACGTAATGGGCATCCCATGTCCAACTGAGATTGGGCACCACCCCTGTTGCCCAATTCAACCTCCCACTACCTGCCCTGAGTTGGCTGAATTATGAGAATGTAACAAAATAACGTAACAGTTCACGTAAAGACTCTGGAAATAGATAACAACTGTGACTGACCCAACCGAATCCAACCATCCCATACCACCAATACAACAATACCAAACCATACCAAAATAAAGTCCATAAACTAGGCCATAACCAAGGCTGTTCCAAAACATAATATAATTAATCACAAAATAGAATAAGATGAAACAACCAACAATATTATCCAACGATGTCAGCCCACTAACTTATTCCACTACCAAGGACGACACCTATACTGATCCCACCCATTCCAACCCGTAGAAGTACCATAAATTCTCTAACTAAAAGAGTAATAAGATTTTGTTGGGATATGCCCCCAACTATGGCCAAAACTAATATAAAAAAGAAAACCAAAATCCCTAAAAATATCCATAACATAAAATTAAGTGTTCCAAAGGGATGGAAGCTCACCACTTTAGTCCAAGTGCTATTCCTGAGTCAATCACTATGTAGAAGAAGTAAAACGGTCAGTTTTTGCATAGCATGGGTATACAATCACCTATAGATGGGGTTAGGTATTGACCTCTAGCATGATGTCAGGGTAAGGATAAAATAATTACATTTATAAAACTAAGTAAAACCATCCATATGAACACAACCATATATATATGTATATATATATATATATAACCTTTCTGGGAAAAAGGATCGGGTTTAGCATGCCTATAAAACCATTACCTGGGCTTTTTATCTTTGCCATCCTAAAGTACCCACGGGCTATATGGGATCAGCTCACTCTGCTGAAAGGGCCCCAATTCCTAAAGCCGCACTTTAAGGGAAGTATCCCATAGTATGACTAGTACATCATCCAAAAAGAGTGTGACTCATGCACATGGTCACCAAGACCAACTCATATCAGAAAATATAAGTTTCTAGTTTTTCTCCCCCGGGACCTCCACCTTTCATGGATTCGCTACCTCTTCCGCTATTATTGACTAATTAAAACCAATTTTCAAATAACAAAACCATTATGCATTAATGAACCAAGGCCATTGATATTGGTATCGTCATACCAACCCTTACATATGAGTATCATCCATTGCCAACCATTTATAGGTTCAAGAGAACTTTTATGTGCCCTTTCGTTTACCATATTAAACCGCTTGGAAGACTTCCATGTTCTTCACAAGCATAGAAAATTATAATTTAGCCTTTCCTAACTATCTAAACCATGCATAATTCATTTACCAAGTTTAAAACATGGAAGAGTTCCATTAAAAAAAGTCAATGCAATGAACATATCTTTATAAGCATTTTGTCAAACACATTGGGGGCATAATATGACCAAAATCAATTCCAATTCTAATTATACCATTCCCATACTATCCAATTATCTAAAACCACCATTAATTCACATAAAAACACAAATAAAACCATTGGAAACCATAACCAACCATTTAATATCAAAACCTCTAAATCATATTTTAAAACAAAATCATACAATAAATGAAATAATGAAAACATTCATACAAACTATGCCTTTAAAAAAAATTAACAATGAGGGAAGATAAAAAGCTTTAAACAAAGATGATGGTGGAAATAAATCACCAAGACAAGCCTCAAATTGATCCATTAGTTGAAACCCTAGCTCTCCTTGCCAAAAATCTCTTGAGAGAATTATGAAGTGTTTAGTAAGGGTTTCTAAGTTTTAATGAATAGATTAAAAGGGTAAATAACCTCCCATGTGGGTTAGAAGTCATGGGACCCTATTAGAAATAGTGGGGAAATGTCTAGAATACCCCCTCTTATGTTGCACCAAAAATTTTGTCACAGGGATACGACTAACCCTCATAAGTCATACCCTTTCCAATATTATCGGTATCCACTACTAGTAACCTGCCCTCAACCATTAGATCAAGTACTGTCTGGTATATAACTTTTCCAACCAAGTTGTAACCATAATATATGATCTGTATCCATGACCCGTATCCCTAGGTGAATAAAATACCTAGAGAATTAAACACTGTCTACCGTATGAGTCCCTGGAACAATTCGTACCCTAGATTATAGCTAATGGTGAGCCACTCATACTTAGATCTAACCTAATTAACCTAGTCTATGATTATGTTAAGGAATAAAATGATCTCTAACCACCAATATGACTCATACCCCTAAGTTGTACCCATTTCAGTAACCGAAATCCATCCCACCAACCAACACAGGTCTATATACGACTGGACCATACCACCCATACCATAACATATGGATAGTATGCAAGAGTCATATTAGGTCCATAGGATCGAATTCTAGGAAATTTTTGATGGTCCAGAAACTAAGGTAGCTCAAATAACTTATTTTCACTAACTTCGAACCACCCAATAGGAGATCTACACCTCCTACCATATAATTTCTTAAATGAAGCCATACCAATGCTTGTATTATAACTATTGTTGAAAGAAAATTATATGAGAGGCAAGTGGTCAACCCAACAACCACCAAAATCAAACACACAAGACCGAAACACATCTATAAAGACCTGAATTATCCATTTTGCCTGCCCATCTGCCTACAGATGGAAAGAAGTACTAAGGGTCATCATAGTCCCCAAACCCCACTAAAAATATCTCCAAAACTGAGATGAGAACTAAGTACCCTCATCAGATATGATAGAAACTAGAGTACCATGTGAGTTCACGATCTCCTTAATGCACAACTTGGCATAATCCCTACAAGAGAAACTAGTCCTCGCTGGAAAAATTTGTGCCCTCTTAGTAATTCTATCCATAATGACCCAAATTGAATCGAGTTTCTAGCTAGACCACAGAATACCAATAATAAAATCCATATTGATCACTTCCTATTTCCATGCTGATAACCCAATCTCTTAAGAAAATCCACCGGGCCTCTAGTACTCTGCCTTAACTTTTTCATACACTATGCACATAACACTATACCATTCCACCAATAAATCTCCTTAAGATCATGATACATTTTCATTGAACTAGGATAAATTGTATAACACGACTCATGACCTTTTCCCAAAATTCTTTCCTGCAACACATATACGTTGGGAATATATAATCTACTTTGGTACCTCAAAATACCAGCACCACCAATCTTAAAAATCATAACTTTCTACCTACTTTCAACTTTCTTAATTTTTATCAATATAGGAGCCAATATTAGATTCTCCTTTACTTCAACACCAACAGATGACTTTCCCACCTCTTGAACAATTACACCACTATTCTTAGAATCTAAAAGATGAACTCCAAGATTAGCTAAATAGTTAACATCATTCACCTCATCCCACTTTTTCTCATCTATAAGAGACATGATTTTCATGGATATACCACTATGAGCATAAACAACCATGTTAGCTTGACTTGGATGATAGTGAAATCTTATGTCATAGTCCTTCAAAAATTGAAACCATCTCATTTTTCTGAGATTTAGTTCCTTATGAGCAAATATGTAGTACAAGCTCTTATAATCAGAATAAATAATAACATGGTCTCTATAAAAATAATGCAACCATATCTTTTGTTCAAACACCATCGCTAATAATTTCAAATCAATAGTCAGATAATTCTTCTCATTAACCTTCAACTGTCCAGAAGCATATGCAACCACTTTTCCATGCTACATCAACAGAAAACCCAAGCCTCCCGAGGACTCATGACAATAGACAACAAAATCGGCAGTGCCCTCACACATAGTTATGATCGGAGCCAAAGTTAACTTATCTTTCAATTTCTCAAACCTACCCTCACAAGCATCATACCACAGGAACACCATTTTTCTTTACATTAAACGTATCGAAAAGGGAAGCAATAGAAGAGAAAGAATCAACAAACCTTCTATGGTCACTGGCTAAACCCAAAAAACTCTAAATGTTGGTTGGCATCGTGGACCTAGGACACTTCTAAACCTATGCGACCTTCTGGGGATCCACAATGATCATTTTTCTAGAAATAACATGACCTAGATAAGTCACCAAATTAAATAAGAACTCATACTTAGATAACTTAGCATAAAAATACAGATCCTTTTGGGTCTGTAACATAAGGCGGAGGTGATCGACAAGATCCATGTAATAGTTAGAATAGACCAAAATATTATCAACAACGACAATCAGGACAAATCTAAGAAATAATAGAAAACCTAATTTATAAGATCCATAAATATTACCAAGGCATTGGTCAAGCCAAAAGATATTACCAAAATGTAAAATGATTGTACCAGGTTCTAAAAGCATTCTTAGGGATATCCGTCTCCCTAATCATGAACTGATGTTACCTAAACAAAAGATCAATTTTAGAAAATTACTTATCACCTTAAATCTGATCAAGAAGATCATTATTCCTCAAAAGTGGATACCTATTCTTCATGGTTACCTTATTTAATTAGCGCTAATCAAGTACATTCGAAGAGAACCATCCTCCTTATGCACGAAGAGCATAGGAGAACCCATGAAGACACAATAGGATGGGTAAAAACCTTATCTAGAAGGTCTTTCACTGCTCCTTAAGTTGATTAAACTATGAAAGAGCCATTTTGTAAGCAAGGATAGAAATAGAACGAGTGTCCGAAAGAAGATAAAACCCAAAATCAATTTCCCTATCAGGAGGAATACCAAGACTATTGAGACACCTAAACTTTAAACAATTAAAAAATTCCTCCTTTGATATCTCTAGGGTACTACTTGTACCTTTTAGATACGAGTTGGTGACCCGCTATCATTCCCTAGGTAGTGTTGTGAGGGTCACTCACTATCCTATATACGAGTGAGTCTCCAACCAATCATACTTTAAGGTATGATTTATGCCAAGGCCAATCATATAAAGTTATGCTTTGATAAAAATTGGACTATTTTGGTACGAGTGATGTATACAAGTTAGTGCATGAGTCGTACCCTTTTGATATAACTCAAAGGTATGTAGTCGTACCCTAACCAATGTATGAGTCCTGGGTAAGGACTAGGGTATGAGTTAGGGTACCACTTTTACCCTAGCATACCACTACTTAAGTGAGTCATATGGTGAGTGGTACCCCTAGATGGGTTTAATTTTTAGTTTTTGACTAAAGGCCTTATTGCAATTTCCTATTACTAAAACCCTAAGATCTCTTATAATATAAGTTTTCATAGCCTCCTA
This sequence comes from Capsicum annuum, assembly GCF_002878395.1. Lineage (NCBI taxonomy): Eukaryota > Viridiplantae > Streptophyta > Magnoliopsida > Solanales > Solanaceae > Capsicum > Capsicum annuum. The sequence continues at coordinate 588,222 of NW_025842902.1, read as the reverse complement.
AACATCCATTTTGATGGATCAAACACTCTAACTACTCTGTCAAGCTTATCTTTGAAGGATTGGAGGCTAGGGTATCAAGGGTTATCTTCAAAAGACAAAGTGAAGTCAATAATCTTGGTGATTCAAGTTGTCTATGGCATATAACCCTTTGACTTACTAAATAACTTTAAACCCATGTATTTCATACTTGGATTAGTAAGTGTATGTGGTGGTTTTGAAATCAAATAAAAAAGGATTTGTTGCCTAATGAATAATAATGAAGATTCATTTGTAGACTTATGTTTATACATATTATTGATGGTAGCTTACACACGTGAATGCTTGTTGTATGTAGTCTATCATGTGGGTATTGAGTAACCCTAGTCTTGATGATTTCTACCATAAAATTGGTCTTGGTAAATATATGTACCCAAGGGGTTTGTAAATTGTCTAACTGAGATTTCTAGTCACATCATGAAGATGTTTTGAACTAGGGAATATTTACATTTCTTATGTTTCAATATCAAGTTATTGAATCTAATGTCTTGGACACAAGAACGAATCGATCAACTTAATAGATGAATTACTAGTCGGTGATTGGTTTAAGAATAAAAAGAAAAGATTACAAATTGAAAAAATGGAACAAAATAATAAAACCTTGTGCAATGGAGTTTTTAATGTGTTGAGATGTGTTTCAGAACTTGAATTGATATTTGAGAAGTGTTGGTATGCATTTGGGGTCTGTTGAGGTTGGTTTGTGTTCAAATTAAGGTATTCTGCTTTCAAAATTAGTTGGAGGTGCATTCAAAAAGGCTTTCTTGAGGTATAGTTGCACCTTGAGTGCATATGGGGAGAATGTTGGACACAGGAGAAATTGGCTCCTGATTTGTAGCCAATCTGCAGCCAATATGCTAAAGCAGATGTAACACAAATCAAACTAGTGTAGTCTTCTCCTGACCCACAGTAAATCTACATATGCAGAAGCAAAACAGATAAAACTAGTGCAGTCTTCTCCTGACTTGCAGCAAATCTGCTGCCAATCTATTAAAGTAGATGTAGCGCAGACCAAAGAAGTAATGCTAGAATTTTCAACCAGATTTGCCTATATATGGGCCCTCTTTGATTCTCTCTTTGAACATTTCCTTGAATCTTCAAAAATGTGCTTGTATAGACACTTTCGTACACCTTTTTCTTCAATTTTGAGGATCAAACAACCACCTTTTCCCAACAATTTCTCTTGAAGATTTGAATTTCTCAAGAACACAAAGAACTTCAAAAATCTCTAACTTTTTATCCGAAGATAGAAATAAGTTGAAATTTTGAATGTAAGAATTTTTAAACGTTCTAAACTCATTCCAAAAATAATTTTTCCAAATTCTTCACCAGAATCTTCAGATTTCGTAACCAACCTCAAAATCTTCAATCTATGATTCTAGCAAGGATAAAACACTCAAATAATCTATATTTGGCTCAAATTTGTTTTATAGACTCGTATAGTATTAGAGAACACAAATATAAATATAGAAACACAAGAAAGATACTAAATCAAAAACTCATATTTTGACGTAGGGCTAAGAACATTAATAGTGATTTTGTTTTGAGAATTTCAATTTTAACACTTCTTTTTCATTGATTTTTAAGATAACAAACCCAAGATTGACTTAGTAGGAACTAAATCAAGCTTGGCTTTAATAACAAAATATACAAGAGTATTCAAAGATGATGATAACATACACAAACACAAAAGAAAAAAAGAAATTAACAAATAAAAATTAAAACAATAAAAAGAATAGATGATAGAAAGGTAGACTCAAAAAGATAACAAAAGGTCAACCAAAGGGTGTATCAAACCCAAAGACCTCCCTAATTTATTACCAACAAGCACCTAACACTAATGTTGACCAAAATTAGGATTAATCTCCCTTGCAACCATCGTTTCTAAACAAGGTTCAACATTGGCATTTCTAATCACCCAACACTCCTAATGGAGTTTTTATGAATTCATCATCATCATTAAACAAAACTAAATAAAGAAATGTCTAAGGCTCCTATTTATAGTAGTTTTCCTTGCATAACTAGCCTATTACAAAAATAGCCCCAAAGTGGATATTTCATAAATAACCCACAAGGGCTCTCTTTATTCGTGTGCCATGTCTTTCTTTGGCTCCAAGCTATCTTATAAACATGACATTTCTTTAATAAGATCTCAAATAAGCACCTCTAAGAATATTATTTTATCCTTAGGGAGATCTAGGCTTGCACCTCCTCATGTTGGCCTCGAGTTGTGTGATCAAAATTATTGACACCCATTTGACTAGTATCATCATTCAAGAGTATGCCTTGAAATTCCATCAATTTTCAAGGTATACTCCAAATATGGTTTCTAACATGAGGGAAGAAATGCGTAATTTTGTCTTTAGATTTCCTGTAAGTTCATCCTGGAGAGGAATGTGACCTTGTTGATGGAAACATTGATATTTCTAGGTTGATTTTGTATTTGTAATAAGTTAAAGAATAGAAAAAGAGGAAAGTTGATCTTTGTAAGATAAAAGTAAATAAATTTAGGCCTTCTGAGTATAGTTGTGGTGATGGTGGCAAGTAGCCATGGAAGAAGTGTAGGAGTTTGAGTTTTTCTCCTTGGTTAGTGTTCGCTCTCCTTAACTAAAGTTTTTGGGTGATCGCTTGACTTAATTTAGTTATGACTTAATTTACCCAATTCTAGGATAGTGGTTCGTAGTCAGCTCCACCTCGCCCTCCTTGTAGATTTTGTGGTTAGGGTCATCAAGTTTAGTGTAAGAAGAGGAGCAATAGATATTTCCATTGTGGCCAGGTTGGTCATATAGAGTATGAATATCCCTCTTTATTACCTTATTGGTAAAATAGGGCCTCTATTTCTACTCCATCTACTCCCATACTAAAATATGCTATGTCTGTCTCTACTTCTATTTTTGGCATCGACGGTGGCCGAAACTATTTGTATACACTTGCTACTCACCAATATTCTAAGTCATCTCATGATGTTATGATGGGTATGTTTAGACTCTTATCTCGTGATATGTATTGTTTAGCTTGATGTAGTGTCTACTCTTTCTTATATGATCCCGTATGTGGCTATGTATCTTTATTATGGTCTCGAGAGACTGTTGATTCCTTTTCCTATTTCTACCCTGGTATAAAACTCTATGGTTGTTAAAAAAGTCTACAAGGGGTGTGTCATATCTGTTGGTGGTACAGATACTCTAGTAGACTTGATAGAGTTGGACATGGTTGATTTCAATGTTATCCTAGAGATGGATTGGCTGCACTCTTCTTATGCTTTCTTAAATTATTAAACCCCTAGGGTCATGTTAATATTCCCTAATAAGTCGTTCATTATATAGGAAGGTGGTTCCTTAGTACCTAAGGGGAGGTTCATTTCTTATTTAAAGTCCTAGATGTTGATTTTCAAGGTGTGTTTATATCATTTGGTCTAAGTTAAGGATTCTAACTCAGAAGAGCCTTCTCTATAATCCGTTCCCATGGTTAATAAGTTTCCAGATGATCTAACTAGCGTTCCTCGAAATAGGAAAATTAATATTGGGATAGAACTTATTCTGGACACTCATCCAATTTCTATCCCTTCTTATACAATGGCTCTGGCAGAGCTTAGAGAGCTTAAGGAGCAATTGAAAGAACTCTTAGACAAAGGTTTTATCCACCTTAGGTGTCACCATGGGGTGCTCTCATTATATTCGTGCGCAAGAAGGATAGTTCCCTTCGTATGTGCATTGATTATCTTAAGTTGAACAAAGTGACCACAAAGAATACATATCCTCTTACTAGGATCAATGTTTTTCATGAGCAACTTCAATGTGTAAAGTCTCTCTCTAAGATTAAACTTAGATTGGATTATCATCAACTTATGACTATGGATGCAGATATTGGTAAAACTATCTTTAAAATATAGTATGGTCGCTATGACTTTCTTTTCATGTCTTTTGGGTTGACTAATGGCCCAATGACATTTATGGATTTGATGAATAGGGTCTTTCATCCGTTCTTGGACATAATTGTCATTTTCTTCATTGATAATATCTTAGTCTATTCTAATAGTGAGGCAGATTATGTTGATCACCTCTATGTCGTGTTGTAATCATTAAAGAATTATCATTTGTATGCCAAGTTCTTTAATTATTAGTTTTTGTTGAAAAACATATATTTTCTTGAACGTATCATCTATAGTGAAGGGATCATGGTAGATCCCCAAAAGTTTATGGAATTTAAGAAGTTACCTAGACCTATGACCCAATTGATATTTAGAGCTTCTTGGGCCTAGCTGGTTACTATAGAAGATTTCTGTAGAGATTTTTTACTATTGCTTCCCCATTGGCCAAGTTAACCCAAAAAAAGGTCCACTTGGGGTCTGATACATGTGAGTGTAGTTTTGAGAGGTTGAAAAATAAATTGACTTTGACTTTGATTTAAACCTTGCGTAAGGGCAGTGATGATTTATGGTTTATTTTGATGCTTCTAGTGTCGGTCTTTGTCGCGTATTGATACAACATGGTAGGTTGGTGGCCTTTGCTTTTAGACAATGGAAAGTTTATAAGGAGAATTATCCTACCCATGACTTAGAGTTGTTGGCCATGGTCTTTACGTTAAAGATTTGGAGACACTATCTATACGGGGTTCATGTTGATATGTTTTCGATCATAAGAATATCCAATATGTGTTTACCTAAAATGAGTTAAATCCCAGGCAAAGAAGGTGGCTCAAGTTGTTGAAAGAATATGATATGAGTTTTCATTACTATCCCGGTAAGGTGAATATAGTCGTCGATTCTCTTAGTAGATTTTCTATAGGGAGTTTGGCCCATGTAGATGAGGAAAAATGGGAATTAGTGAAGTGTATTCACCGTTTAGCTAATCTTGGAGCTCGAATTGAGGACTCTAAGGATGGTTGTGTATTTTTACTTTCGGTATCTCAGTCATTTCTTATTGTTGAGACAAAGGAGATGAAAGACTTGAACCTTGACTTGATGAAGATCAAGAGTAATGTGGGTCAACACAAAGTTACTAACATTATGACTGGTGGTGATGGTATCTTGAGATACCAAGGTAGATTATGTGTTCCTGACGTCGATGGATTGAGGAAAAAGATCATATCCAAGGTTTGTGAATCTTGGTATGCTATAAATACTGCTTCCACCATCGTGTATCACGACCTTAGAGAGTTCTATTTGTTGAGCAATATAAAACTAGATGTGTCTAGGCATGTGGCAAAGTTTATGGTATGTCAACAAGTGAAAGTTGAGCACATAAGGCTCTGTAGTTGTACCAAGTAATTATGTTGCCCGAATGGAAGTGGGAAGCTATTAATATGGATTTTATTATTGGTCTCCCTAAATCTTAGAATGAATGTGATTCTATTTGGGTCATTGTTGATAGAATGACCAAGTATGGTCACTTCTTGCTCGTGAGGACTAATTTCTCGATGGAAGATCATGCTAAGTTGTATCTTGCAGAGATCGTGAAGTTGCACAGTGCTCTGATTTCTATTATCTCAGATCATAGTCCTCCATTTTCACCCTTTTTTAAAAGTTGTTTCAAATGGGTTTGGGTACTAGAGTATGCCTTAGTACCACTTTCCACCGTAAACAGATGGGCAAGCAGAATGGACCCTCCAAACATTGGAGGATATGTTGAGGGCATGTGTGATTTATTATGGTGGTAGTTTGTATAACAACTTTCCGTTGATTAAGTTAGCCTATAATAATTATACCACTCTAGTGTTGGCATTGCCCTTTTTGAGGCATTATATGGTATAACATTTTGATCTCTCATTGGGTGGTACAAAGTTTTCAAGGGTAAATTTCATAGCCTCAATTTAGTTCACCAAGACTTAGAAAATGTGAAGGTGATTCATGATAGGTTGAAAACAGCTCAAAGTCACCAAAAGTCTTCTGAGGATGTGAGGCGTAGGGACTTATAGTTTAGTGTTGGTGATTGGGTATTCATGAAAGTGTCCCCCATGAAGTGAGTGATGGATTTTAGTTAATAGGCGAATCTTAGTCCTTGTTATGTTAGTCGCTACTTGTTAGAGAAGAGGGTTGGCAATGTTTCCTATGAGTTGGATTTACCTTCTAGTATGAACTCCATTCACCTGATTTTCTATGTCTTTTTATTGCGGAAATATATGGGTGACCCTTTATTGGTTATTCCTTTGGAAAAATGTTTGTATTTTGGACTCTTTGTCCTATGAGGATATCTCAATAAGGATCATGGATCGGCAAGTTTTTTGGATGCGAACAAAATACGTGGCTTCGGTGAAGGTTCTATGGAGAAACCATAGATTCGATGAAACTACTTTAGAAATTGAAAAGGACATGAAGTTGAAGTATCCGCATTTGTTTCCCATTCCAAAAACTTGAGATCGAGGTATGTGTTGATCTCCTTGCTATGATTTATATCTTTAATAGATAATAGATTCAAGACCGCAATGTGCTGAGTGATTTGTGTCATGTTAGACCATGGCTTTAAGTCCCTAATGTTTTGAAATTATGTGTGTTTTATTGTGATGGGTTTAAGTCCCTGATATCTTGAGTTGATTCATGTGTTTGGTAAATGATGTGTTCGAGTCGCTAATCCTTGAATTGAGTAAGTATTCTTGACAAGTCGATGGGATGAACTCCCTAAATTGTGAAATGAGTAAGTGTTGATAAGTAAGGGTTTAAGTCCCTAATATTTTCAATGAACAAGTGTCTTTGATAAATGTTGGGTTTGAGTCCCAAGATCTATGAAATAAAATGGTTGTTTGATGATGATAATGATATGTGCTAGTTTGTATTATTGTTGTGTGCTTATTCTAAGTTGTTTAAGGTTGGTTTAAAATGTGATAATCTGTTAATGAGTGTTTATTGCTTGCCTTACCTATCATTTGCAAATAAATGATCCAAGTTGGGGAGGATTGAAATGCCTAGACTTTAAACCATTAAAGAAATCTCTCATTTAATATATCTGGACTTGGTACGACTAAGGGTACCACACGTACCCTTTGGATATGGGTTGGTCACCCCCTATTGTACCCTAGGTAGTGTGGTGAGGGTTACTCACTATCCTAGGTATGAGTGAGGCTCAAACCAATCGTACATTAAGGTACGAGTCATATCCAGCTTAATTTTATAGATAATGCTTCGATCAAAATTGGACTGTTTTTGGTACGGGTGGTGTGTACAAGTTAATTCATGAGTCGTACCCTTTGTATATGATTCAAAGGTGTATATTTGTACCCTAACCAATGTATGAGTCCTAGGTGAGGCCTAGGGTACTACTTAGGCTACCACTTGTACCATAAGGTAAGACTACTTTAGTGAGTCATATGGTGAGTCGTACCCCTGGACGTGTTCAATTTCAGATTTTAACTAAGGGCCTTGTGGTCATTTTGAATGTCTAAAACCCTAATACCCTCCACTATATAAGAGTGTCTGGCCTCCTAAACATCCATGTTAATGTATCAAACACCCTAAATACTTTCTCAAGCTCATTTTTGAAGTATTAGAGGCTAGGGTTTCGAGGCTGATCTTTAAGAGGCAAAGTGTAGTCAATATTCTAGGTGCTTCAAGTTATCTAAGTCATGTAAAACATTCCTGTGATAAATAACTCTAAACCCATATATTTCAAACTTAGATTAGTAAGTGTACATGGTGGTTTTGAAATCATATGTAAAGAGTTTTGATGACTAATGATGACTAATGATGATTGTTGGTTAGACTTATGTTTATACTTGTTATTAATGGATGTTTGAAGACGTGAATGATTGTTTTATGTTGTTTAATATGTGGGTTTTGAGTAACCCTAATCTTGATGATTTCTACCATGAAATTTGCCTCGGTAAAGGCATGTACACAAGTTGTTTGTGAAAATATCTAAGTGAGATGTTCAGTAACATGATGATGGTGTTTTGAACCAGGGCAATGACCCAATATGAATAAATTCTGTATAAATCATATTGTGAAGGTAAAATGAGCAATTTATTGTGAAATTAATGACCTTGATGGTTTGATAAATAAGAAAGAGGTTAAAGTCCCTAACATTAAAATGTACTTTAATTGTGTGTTCCTCTAAATTGCGGTATAGATTGCTAATGAATGGTGAATGTCTTGTAAGGGTCATAATGACCATAGTTTGACTTGTATTATGAGTTTAATTAAGGTATTGTACTTTTGAAATGGTTGATAAATGAAGCCTCCCATGAAGACCATGTGGTCATGTTTGGTATTAAATTGGCTAAATAGGTTGAAGTCCTTATGTATGGAATTGAATGCATGTGGATGCACAGACAAAGGGTTATAGTAGCAATATCGACTAATGATAGTCATAATGTCTTGTGGTTAAAGTCCCTTTCCTAATGGAATAGCTTATTTTTAAAGTCCCTTGGATAATGAGATCTCATGAGGTTGAAGTGCCTCGCAAAATAAATTGGCTTGGGGGTTAGAGTCCCCTATCTGATATGGCATGAGGTTAAAGTCCCTTTCCTAATATATGATCTTTTGGTTAGATTCCCTTGCTTGAATGAATATGTGTGAATGGTTAGAGTCCCTCACTTAAATGGGTGTGTGTATGGTTAGAATCCCTTAATGTACGATATGTGAATATGTTGAAGTCCTATGCCTAATAACAAATGCTTGAATCTATAATTATGGAAGGTTCGAGTCCTGTATTGTATGTATGATAAATCAGTGTTTCCAAACTATTGATTAGACACGCCCCCTTGGTTAAAATGTGATATGTATATATGTATGAATAAGTTTATAAATATGATTGAATATGATATATATTGTCTTTTTGTTGAATAATGATTCTATTTTATCTTTATCCTTGAGTTATATGCAAGTGTTCCAACTGCTAACCGTCCCCGGACGCTATGTCCACACGTAACATAGGGGCTGGATCATCATCTTCTTTTCCTAGACAGTGATTAGGTTATTGAAGTGGTTCATGCATTGGCTTATAAAGTTCTGAGCTTCCTTATTTCGGAAGACATTCATTCTTGGTCTCCTATCTTTAGACTTAGTCTTATTTTTACTTGGTTTGGCTATTATCGGGGGCTTGTCCCGACATATACATTTCTAAATATCTATTTGTATAGAGGTATTGTAGATGACTTGGACTTAGGAATGTTGGTTTGTGAGATAAATCTAATGATTTTTTCAGACATGTATAAGTTATGAATTGTATGATGTTTTCCTCTATCTCATTAAATGGTCGGGATTCAGCCGACCCTAGTGATTGATGTGATGATTATGATGGCTTATCGGGGTAAACTCTGGTTCATGTGGTCTAGAGGTGCCCATACAAAATAGACCAATTTTGGGACATGTCAAATATCATCACGGAATACCTTGAGAAATTCACCGACCACAGGGGCAGTCTGCAAAAAATGACATTCAGATCTAGAATCCTTCACATGCACTGCATGATAGAGGAACCCTATATAAACAAATTTTCGAGTCATAAGATACGAAATAAACCAACCTTTAGGCACTAGGGTACTACCTTCCCATTCAGTCTTTGGTATATTTCAAAAATGGAAACTGATCGTATGGATCTGACAATCCAGAGACACATAGCATGAAATCAACCAATCCATCCACAAAATCATATCAAAGTCTATCATGTCCAACTCTATCAAATCAACAATGGCGTCTCAACGATGGACCGTCATCACACAACCCTTATAGATCCTTATTAACAAAATAGAGTCACCCACCTAGGTGGACAAAGAGAAAGGATCCGGAACACACTCAGGATCAAAACCAAAAATAATGGTCATATAAGTTATCACATTAGAGAGAGTAGACTCGGGATAAAGTAGACAATATACATTATGAGAAAAGAGTTTGAGCATACCAGTAACAACATTAGGGGACCTTTAAGAATATCGGAGGGTGGAAGGAGCATATAGACGGTTCTGACCCACACCAGAGCTAGAGGCATAAGTAGCATCCTTTGGTGCAGGAAAGGATGAAGTAGAAACAAGAATATTATTCACCCTAGAAGCAGCCTTCGAAGGAAAATTCCACTACAAATGACCAATCTGACCATATTTATGGAACTTATTCTTACCTTATTTTAAAAAAACACGATGCACCTGACTAGCCTTCTACAGGGATCCGTGCTCTTAACCCATTATCATGCTGAGAAATGTGATCACCTGACGCCTTAGCATAAGGAGTACTAGACATAGAGTAGGAACCATAATTGCCCCACTTATTCTTATTCTACTTTCCACTATCTCTACCACTATGATACTAAGCTCCACCTTAATACAAGTAGCATAACTTCTTACTCCTTTCACTCATCACTGTTTGCTTCTTCTTTCCTTATTCCACATACTGTATATACTCTACAAGCCTAGAGATATCCATATCCTTGTTAACTAAGATAAACTTGCTCTCAAAGATCAACTAATGGGATAGCTTTAAAAAACTTTTGCATACTAACCCTCATACTAAACATCAACTCAGGATCCTACTAGGATAACTGATGAAATTTCAAGGTATACTCCTTGACTGACATCATGCCTTGCATCAAATTTACAAACTCCTATACTTTTCCGTCTCTCTACTCCTAAGGAAAGAAGCAGTCCAGAAAAGCACTAGAGGAATAGAAGAAAGTTGCTAGATCTGAGAGGACACAACTGGTTAAGAAAATGAATCAACTGGAAAAACTCAGCATTAAACACAAAACCTTGAGTTTTCTAAGGAGGAATAGGGTAAAACAGTGGAGCTCCATCAGGGAAATCAGAAGTAGCGACCCTAGACCTAGTCTAAACTGCTAGAGTAAGACGAGTTAGCTGCTCCCAAGTGGCCACGAAAGTTCATATGGCCTCAGAAGTACTTAAGAGGCCCTTTTAAAGGCTATGTATGTATCCCATAGGGACTAGTGTTAAGCAACTATCAAATTTAAGTTCATCTATTAAGATTAGAATGGTGCAACATAACCAATAGAGTTTTTAAAGTTATAAACTAGTTTTAAAGTAAACAGTGCATAAAATAAAGACTTGAGACAATAAATAGATGAAAGCCAAGGGTTAAGGCATTCAAAAAATCATAATACGCTATTTAACTTCATTTGTTATATTGTTTATCTTGGTTATTGATTGGTTTGGTTTATCATATGTTCATGATCTCCTTACCTCTAATGGTCTGCCTAGCATGGACATTACAACTACATCATTGGCATGGTTATAATAATACAATTAATTTCTTCCAGCTATCATCCTACATGTGAATCAATAAAGGATTCTAGGTACATCCTTGCCCTATATTCTAATTCAAATTCCTTATTTTATAAAATAATAAGAACCTTACACTATTCATCCCCACGTTCTATTTTCCTATTCCCCCTTCTGAGATCATAAAACCAATAATATACATATTCTAAGGTTCAAAAATCCTTAAAATAGTTAAAATAAGGATGAACAAACAAACAAATTTGATAAGAAATACAAATAAATTCAATTCATAACGATAGAAAACAAGCTCTTGGCCTTAACTCTTGAAAGGGGGCGTTTATACACTAATAGACAAAATCGTAACCCAAATACTTTATTACATTATTAAATCTATTAAAAATTTAAAGAATATAAACCGTAAAAAGGTGTGTATGAGCCTCATCTATCTCCCAAAGACGTCCAAAAGTTCTCCTAATATGTTACAATGTGTTTTATTTATAGATGAGGACTTAAGCGGTGTATGGGATTTGCAACGCATCGCGTTGGTCAATCCTACTAAGGGAGTGGAGCATCGCATTAGATATATCATAGGGGAAGAAGTGCAGGGAATTGGATATCTTATGGAGGGAGTGGTTCATCATGGCCCAAATGCATAGACTCACTGCAAATTGGCTCTTGACACCTATATTCTTCTCAGTTTGCAGCATATATTTCATAAATAAATCACCATAATCAACTAAAAAAGAATCTTACATGATAAAAAACCAATGATTATAGCTCAAAATAATAATACATCCATAACGATGAACTAAACGATTGACCTAAGACTAGGCTTGCCCACATTGATCTTTAACTTATTGTTCCGACTCTTGCTTGACCCAATTGAACTACGCGAATTATAAAAAGTTTTTACAGACTTAAATACACACTCAAACAGTTAGGAACTCATTTAACATATTAGAAACCACCATGATAGACTAGAACGACACCTAGCTCAAGCTAGTTAAACTAGTTGTCTTGTTTCGTCTCTATATGATCAATTTGAATCCAAACTTGTTTGAAAACACCTTAAAACATTGTAATTACATACTTAAACACATATATGCTTATTTATATGATTATTTACACTTAAATAACATGAATCATCCTCAAAACAAGTCAAAATAAGCTAGAATAGCAACACTAAAGTTCCTAAATACACCCAACATCACCACCTCAGATTTAAAGCCTTGTTCGTCCTCTAACCACTCTTTACTCTAAGAATCATAAGTTGAGGAGAATATAAAATTCAACTACAGGAAACATACCCATGATAGAACTACAATGGCTATAAAAATGCAAGTTTCTACACTAAGCATGTTATGACCACAATAGAAAATTCAAGAACACTACTCAAAAACATCCTAGCCTTAAGAATTGACTCATCTAGTGGACAAACTCATGCTTATAGTTCAATCAAATAACTCATACAAATCACCCAATATCGTCAAACATGTTCCCTCACAACAAGAAAGTTACCCAAAATTTGTCACGTAAATGCAATTTATCACCAATTGGGTAAAAGAATAAAATTAAGCTTACTCTCAAAAAGAATTAACAAGTTACATCTAATGAACCATAGGCTTACCCTTAGTGTAGTACTGCACTAATATTAGAATGCTGAAGTTTAAGATCAAATAGGTCTATAATGGTTGTAATGTAGGCTAAGGGATAGTTAAAAACTATTTTGGCCAGTACTAGTGACTATCTTCGCTAAGCACTTTAATACATCATATATTTTCATTTAATTCACTTATAATAACCACACTTCACCACTTTTGTCTAACCCATTCTTTTTTTTGCCCCATGTCATTTAGCTTATTCATATACGCTATGGTGGGAGGGTTTTTTATACATAATTTATTCAGTTTGAACTAATTTTTATTCTTTTCATTACTCAACTCCGAACCACAAGACAAATAAAAAAATTCTAAACACCAATAGCTATCACTTTGGGGCTTCAATTTTACCTTTTTCTTCTTGAATTTCCAACTCCTTAAATAATTTTATACTAAAGTGCTTAGGAGCTTTGAATCAAATTATGGTCAATAAAAGAAGGGATTATGCTATATGTGAGGCTTCCAAACAAAAATCTAAAGGCTCAATGGAGGTTTAACTAGGATTATGCATAAGGGTAGGTAAAAGAGGGTATGAAACAAGGCTATAAAGGAAATGCCTATACACACTCTTTATTTTGCATTGTATACACACCAGAAAAGTTCAAGAAATCAAATGAAAAAAGAATATACAAACGCCTCACAAGAACATGGCACATGCTTAACTTAAGCAAGATCATCATAGACTCTTACTCAAACAATAACATGAATTCCATTTAAGCCAACAAGTATAAGAGTCATAAAAATGAGCCTAAGAGTCTCAAAGTAGTAAGTCACACAATCAACATACTTTTTAAACCAAAATACTTTCCTTATGCAATCACATATAGCACCAACAAAAATATCTCACTTATTACTAATAATTTTTTTTTTAAATTATTCCTAAAATTAGGAATTTCCCCACCCCACACTTAAAAATTTACTTTGTCCCCAAAGTATATTTTAAAAGTAGAGATAGAAATACTCCCTGAGTCCCCTAGGCCTAGCTACTAGTATTTGTACACATCATTAGGGTCTGAGGACCCCACACTTATTCTTCGCCATGCTCCTTAGATCATAATTTCTGGTACTCAGACTTTCCATCTATCTGTGACTTAACAAAAACAAAAACTAGTAAAGTAAAAACTAAAAATAATGAAAATAAAACATACCTTAATTTGGGTTACCTCCTAAGCAGTACCTGATTTAGTGTCACGAGAAGATGCAATTAAATTTTTCTTTCACCTTGAGGACATGAATTTTACCCCCAACTTTGCATCCATCTTCTTGCTTCGTTCATTGGGCGTGGTACAAATATTAAGAAATCGAGTAATGGATGGTGCTTGGTAAACCACTCAACCTTAATGTGAGGTATGTATTTGTGTTACTTTTCTAGTGTAAAATCACGAATATAGGATTCTTGTCCGTCCTCTTCACACTCTCCCATAATTTGAAATGATTCCACAAAAAAGACATCATCTAAACATAATGTAGTAAAGTGCTTTGAGTGAAGTCCAACCAATACCACTTCAAAATTTACACAATCCATAACACACTCACTCTTATTCACCTTTTCAATTTAGTCTCAAGAGAAAGATGATAATTGAATGGTTGGAATTCTTATGTCTATTCCACAGAATGGCTAATGCACTCCTTTGATTTACTATGCTTCTGTGCAGATGGTAGTGGTGGTATTTTCTTAACCTGTTCATTGATTTTAGTTTTTGAGTACTCAAACTTCCTTGAATTATCAACAACTTTGTCTGTAGATTATTGGAGAGTCAATCTTCATCTACCTGCTTAGTTGTATTTATAGGTTCTTCATTCATCTCTTTATCATTCCTTAAAGTGATTTCCACTATTGGTTTGAATGTTCAGTGTCACTAGGGAAACTACCTTGAGAACTGGAATTTTCTGCCTAATACATCTACCCTAGTTGATTCTCCAACTACTTTGTAGCCATCTGCTGGTTCTTGATGATTGTGTCCAACTGTGCGTAAGATGCTAAAATTTATTTCAACATCTCTTCCATATTGCTAGTTTTAGTCGTGGCTTAATTTCCTTCAACATGTTGCTGTTGCTGGTTGTTCTATGATTAAATAGATGGATAAGTCTTCCACGTCTTATTGTAGGTGTTCGCATAATATGAAATTTAAGCATAGCCCATAAATATTTTTGAATCGGGATTGACATCACACATAGCTGCACAATGACCACTGTTACCACAAACCATACACCAATTTATGGTCTGCTCCACAAATAGGACAGTATCTACCACATATTTTTAAGGTCCCGTCCATGCTCTTCAATCAAAATATTGACAAAAAGCCTCTTGATAGGGTCCCCCACAATAACAACAAAAATATCAGCACTCAAAAACCATCTATCCAAGGCTGACATATTATGAAGTGTGAGACAAAATAATAGAAACTAAAAAGAAAAATTACTAAACTATGTACAACAAAATATAGCAAAACTAATTACAAGATAGTGCCATATTTCCCTACCTATCATGTAGGTGATCTGGGTTCAATCCCTGACAACGGCGCTAAAAACTTATTGCATCTAAGCACACATGCGAGTGTACATGACCTCACAAGTAGTAAAATAGACCTTTTACAATAAAAGTATCGATCCCCTAGGGACTAGTGTTAGGAAACTATCAAATTGTAGTTAAACTATTAAGATTAGAATGGTGCAATGTAATCAATAGTGTTTTGAAAGTTATAAACTAGTTGTAAAGTAAACAGTGCCGAAAACAAAAACTTGAGAAAATCAATGGACGAAAGCCCAAAAGTAAGGCACTTCGAACAATCATACTACACTATTGAACTTAATTCATTATATTTCTTATCTTGGATGTTGATTCATAGGGTTTATCAAATGATCATGGTCTCCCAACTTCTAATCATCTACCTAACTTGGACATTACAACTACATTGTTGAGCGAAAATGTATAATCAATTTAAGTGCTTATAGTTATCATCCAATGTGTAATCCAAGAATGGCTTCTAGGTACATCCCTGTACTCGATTCTAATTCAAATTCCTTATTTTTTAAAAGAATAAGAACCTTACCCTATTCATCCCCGCGTTCTATCTTCCTATTCTTCCTCCTGAGATCAATATATATATATATGTAAGGTCGACAATATATATTCTGAGGGTTGAAAATCCTCAAAATAGTTAAAACAAGGATGGAAAAACAAAAATTTATGATAATCAATCTAAACAAATTCAATTCATAACGATAGCAAACAATCTCTTAGCCTTAACCCCGGAAATGGGACGTTTAGCCTCTAATAAACATAATCGTAATCCAAATAATTGACTACATGATTAAATCTATCAAAAATCTAAAGATAAAGAATATAAACCCTAAAAATGGTGTTTATCATCCTCCTCAAGCTCCCAAATATGTCCAATAGTCCTCTTAATATGTTACAACATGTTCTATTTATAGTTGAGGACTTAAGTTGTATGTGGGATTTGCAAAGCGTAGTGTTGACAAGGCTACTGAAGGGAGTGGAGCATCATGTTGGATATATCGTGGACAGAGTAGAGTGATACATTGGATATCTCATGGATGAAATTCTGCGGTGTTGCCCAAACACGTAGGCTTACTGGAAATTGCCTCTTAACGCCTATATTTTTCTCAATGTTTCTCCTTCCATCCCTTGCCTTGTGGTGTTATTTACACTTAATTTTCATCTTGTATTTCAAAAATATATCAGCATAATCAATTCACCAAGAATCATACATGATCAAACTCCAAAGATTAGATCTCAAAACAATAAAACATTCATAACGATGAACTAAAAACTCGAGCTAAGACTAGGCTTTCACACATTGATCTTTAACTTATTTTATGACTGTTGAGTTAATCTTTTCACATTATAAGCAATTTGTTCCACACTTAAATAATACACATTCAAAATATTAGGAAGTCATTTTAACACATTAGAAACCATCACGATAGACTAGAATAACACCTACCTCATGCAAAATAAACTTGTTTTCTCATTTCATCTTTAATGATCATTTTGAATCAATACTTATTTGAAAACACCTTAAAACATTTTAATTACATACATAAACACATATATTATTATTTATATAATTATTAACACGAAAATCACTTGAATCATCCTCTAAACAAGGCTAAATAAGCTAGAATAACAACACTAAAGTGCATAAGTACACCCAACATCAGAGCTCTGTCCACATTGTCCTCAAATGGGATTGAAGAGTTCCCACGGATATAGGATCTTATTGGAGAAATGATCTGAAAGGAGAAAAATTAGGAATTAGAGAGATTTAAGACATTAGACTCTATAGCTCGAAACAAAACAACAAGAAATGCAAATATTCCTAAATTCCTCATAGCCTTTTCCTTATAAGTGTGGTGGTTTACACACCTATTAAAGAGACTATACTTGATACCGATTTGTAGAAACTGAATGACACCAAACCTAGGCTCTGATACCATCATTGTCATGACTTGAACTAGGGCCTAGCCATGATGGGTATCTCAAGTCCATCAAAGACCAAATATCACCCCATACACCTAACCATCTAACACAATACCAACCCTGATGAATTTTGAACATATAACAAGATAGAATAATGAAAAGCTTAATGATATTTAAATTATGTCTACAATCCGTCAACTAAATGCAAGCCAAAATATTCAACCAACATAACCCAAGTCCACATTAATCCAACAAAGCCTTCTAAATAAAACTGAACATCAATAGTGCCTGGACATACCCCCGACTATAGCCAAAACAAGTCTGAGACATAAAAGACCAAAAGACGAAATGTAGACTTCCAAAGTATGTAATCTCACCAGTTCAATGTTAACTCATGAACTGATCTCGAATCCTAACAACTTAGTAGGAAAAGTACAAGTATAAATAATTCATGCATTGAATGGGGATATAATGACCGCCATTAGATCCTCAAAATGGCTGGAAGCTGATCAAAATTGATTGGCTGCGGTCGCAGAAACTAAACCTTATTCTTGCGTAGGGTCTTGCATCTTTTCCACTCCTCTTCTCTTTTTGATTCCTTTAAATCTCAATTCAACATATTTATTTTTAATAACCTATATACTTTTAAAATGTGGAAATTACTGCATTAAACTAACAAATATGTCTCATTCATAAATTCAAATCATAGTAGTGTGCATGAGTTTTTATGGAAATAAGTGTTGAATCTGCCACTCATTAGTCTATTCTGCTATATCCATATGTTATAACATACATTATTTTATTGCTATTAGTCCATGTATCAGTCTCAGATCCAGATATAAACTCATACTTTAGCTTAATTAGTTTTATTTGGGGACGAATGATTCCAAGGGGGAGATATTATAATACCCTAAGATCATCAAGATATAGATCCCTCAAAATATTGGATATTTAATTAGTTTTCCAATGCCATAAGTCTCGCCTTAATTCGATATATTTTTAAACGTTATGCAAATTCTCCTAATGTGTTAGCCAGCTATCACTGGTGATGATTTAGGTGAATAATCGTAACCAGACATAATTAGTCATTATACCATATCTTCATTAAAACAATAAAGGTCTCAAACTTTTAGCCTAGTGATGATGACCCTATCCTACAACTCACCACATGTGAAAATGAGTTATTAGTGGGGAGTCATAGTCAAACTAGTGAATATCTATGAAATAGCCTAGTTGTAAACACTAGTTGTTATAGTACATAATGAGTCATTGTGTGGACTTGCTAGATAGTAAAGGATTCAAAATCCAAGTCTTAGACTACGACTTCACTTAATGACTCATGCTCAGTTGTAACGATTTGTTAGTTAAGGGTGTCGAGATCCTGATATAACCAACCCAAGACCTCAAAATTTTAGTTTATGACTAAGACCATGACTCGTGACCAGTCTTCATGAGTAATGACAGGAGTCGCAACGACTCGGAGCATAAATTTCTATATGATTTTTCAAGGATTTTTAAATCTTTTCCCACTCTTTCAAATCCCAAACACATGATTCTTTGTCTATACAAAAGGTTGTATATAAGTCCCAAAATCCCCACATTCATAATTAAGTCATAATTCCACCCAAAGAAAATGAAAGAGGCAATTTTTCTCTTCTCTCTAAGGCTACTAGGGTTCTTCAAGTTCAAGCTCAATTATAAAAAATTCTCCAAGTAATTTTCCTCCAGGTATGTGGGGTTTTTATATGTAATATAAATATAGAACTTTTGATGCATAATACGAGGAGAATATATAGGTTTTTGAGGTTATTTTATTCGATATGATGCATTGGGTATGTTTTGTAGGAAATTATTTTTTGGATTTTAAGTTCGTGAAAAAGTGTAAAAAGGTGTTTTTGCTACTTATTTGTTCAATTATGGATGTTCGAGACACTTTTTATCTTGTTTATGATAAAAGGATGTATGGTAATCGAAGAAGAGCTGAAAAGATGATTCCTTACACTAAGTAAATATTTGGACCTTTAGTAGGACATGTTGTTCGTAAGTGAGCAAAGAAAGTTCCAGATGTCTAATATCCTAAAAGACCACCTGTAGGATTTTTCGTCTTGACTTTGCACCAATCCTGTAGGCCGCAAGTGCTACCTGTACAATGGCAGGGCATAGGTAGGGACCATAAGTAGCCACCGACCCTATTTTCTCTTATTTTGTTAGGGCTTTGATTATAAGGTTTCCCTATGTACACTAAATATCCTTTATCTGGTTTTAGTAGGAGTTACACACTTTTCATATTGACAAACATATTTTGATTCCAAGATTATATTTAGATCTTGGAATTCTCTTGTATTGACTTAGTTGATTAATTTAGTTATAGTTTTGAGGTTCTCTACCTCTTATCATTACGATTTTATCTATTCTTTCTACCATGAATGTTGTTGATTACTCCACAATCATGAGCGGCTAAAAAACCATAGCTAGACTTATAGAAACCCTATAATAATGATGAAGTAGGGGAAGTACTTTTGTTAATCTTAACCGATATCCATTCATGCATTGTATTATCTTCACATTATAGTTATCTTAGCTTTTGTAAATATTAGGATCACACCTAGATTATTGCTACTTAATCCAAAAGAGGAGTAGTGACTAAGAAAATATAATGATAATAGTGGTTTGAGGTTTAACTATCGATCCACAGTTCTAGGTCTTACAACAACAACAACAAACCCAGTGTATTCCCACACTTCTAGGTTTTATCTTCATTAAATGGTTTGATTTCATCTAATAACTAGTAACTCAAAAGGTAATAGTTAACTTGGATAAAGATAAAGGTTAGTACGGCAACATCCTAAGACTCAAAAGGTAAAGGGTGAAATCATTTTGCTCATCCAAATGATTGTAGAAGGTGCATAACATATCAATTCTACAAGAAATGTAACAAGTTGGTTTAACAAAGCATGATAAGCCAGAGGGAATAAAATCCTCGTGTTCACTTATGATTGATTACATCCAAAGTTGATATAGTTACTTGCTCGAGGTTACTACACAAATTCCCTCATTTACTTTTACATTTTTTCTTGTTGACTACAACTACTGAGATCTACAATTCCACATATTTCCTTGGGATTCGATGACCTTTGTTGGGTTACTATATTATATAGCCATCATATCACCTTCTAAGAGGAGGTGTAGCTTGGACTTCATTAAATTTGTGCGCCATTGCTGGGGAGTATGGTGTTTTATTGTGAATTGAAGTCGTTGCAATTTTTGGGTTTTCTTTTTATTCTTATTCTTAGTTGATCATATATCGGTGTATTCCTAGGACACATAGTAGAGGAAATCCCTTAATCCCACTAAATTCAAATCCAGAGAGAATCCTATAAACACTTAGTAGGATGTCAGAGCTGAAGAGAGATAATTTCCCTAGAAAAAGAGCTCAAGATGGTTTTGATAGATAGACCGGTAAGCTGTTAGCTCAGAAAAAGCTAACCGAGTAAATACAAGCAGCAGACTCTCGAGAAACACTTAGTACAAATCATAACTAAGCTAGATAGGCCCATTCTCAGGAGTCCCAGCATACTAGTTCGTGAAGCCATATATTTATGATAAAGAAGATCTGGGTTACATTGAGATAATAGAGACCTAAGCCATTATCCCTCCTATTTTACCTCTAAATGATATGTTTAATATCTCAAGTTCTATGATCCATCTCTTGTACTTGAAAGGTGTGTTTGTGGTGTTACCTACAATTAACATAAATATTTATCTAGTAAACTTTACTGGGATCTTCACTTTAAATACCGTGCTTAGAGTAGACTGGAGGCACTAATATTAAGGCTACTCCCTTACTCAATTACTATACAAAAATCCTTATGGTTAGGGGAACTGGCAAAAGGATCCATCACTACATTGAATGAGCTACACAGACAATTCATCAACATATTCCTTTCTCCATATAGAGTTTTGTAGATAAAGGATGAGATATATAATTTCAATAAGTTGTAGTCAAAATCTATGTAAGAGGCATGGTTCAGATTTAAGAAAAAACTTAGCATGATGCCAAATCACCATATTACAGAGACGAGCTTACTAAAGATATTCAAAAGAGCCATAGCCATAAGTTCTTGAATTATGGAAGATCCTATCTTTCGAAGGGCATTTATGAGATTATGATAGGAGATAGCTTCTAATATCATCAGGTAGATCTCACTCACTAACCGAGGGTTATAGACTTGAGAGAAAAAGAATGGTTCTATACTTATACCATTTGAGTTTTAACAAGCAGAGAGTAGTTGAGGATGTTGTAGAATAGGAGATTTATCTATTGAGGACTGATATTATTGTGTTGGCCAAACAGTTTGCAATAATGAATTCAACAAAAGTTAATGCAGTGGGGTCATAGGGTGTATATTCTAGAGTTTTTGAGTCTGAGTTAGAAGAAGGGGCAATGTATCTAGATTGGCAGATTATGGTTTATGAGCCTAAGCGCTAGAAAATCAAGGTTTGAACTATTATGGTGATAAAGATAAGTGCATCCTACTTGGATGATGAGATGCAGAGTTAAGGATAGAAGAAATATTGACCAAGCTGCTGAAGGGTCAACAAAGCCAAGAAACTTTCCACAAAGAGCTTATGGTTTATATTTTAGGATTGGCCTAAAATTTTGAGTCACATACAACTGCTCTCAAGCAGTTGGAGTAGCAGTATGGGCAAATCTCTGTCACTTTAGTTGAATGGCAGTCAGGTGCCCTTCCTAGTTACACTGTGTAGAATCCTTCAATATTTGTTTATTGTCTACCTATTAACACTAGGAATCAATCCTCACTTGACAATCATTTTTTCATACTATTAATAAGTCAAAGAAGGAGAATATTGTTATTGATGAGCTACCTAAGGCATATTTGAAGAAGCTTACTTGTAGTTATGTTAATTTTAAGAGTGATTGTGATTACGATTAGGTTACAGAAGAACTCTAAAATATATTGCAGCAGTTTACCTCAAATTCCTATGCACTATTAGTAGAAAAAAAGGGAGATCAAAGTGCATTGACCATCCCATGTTTTGTAGGGCCGTATGATATTAATTAGGCTCTATGAGATTTAGGACCAGGAATAAATGTAATGTCATTTCTAATATACAAGGTGTTGGGGATAGGAGAACTTGAGTTACATCTATAAGGATATTGATGTATAATTTCTCTGTAAATGAGCCACTGGGTATTTTGTGTTACATGGAAGTATGAGTGGCATTATTCACCTATCCATCAGATTTCATGATTTTAGACTGTGAAGTGGATGCCTAATATCAAGATTATTTGGGTAGACCCTTCTAGTCCACTGGTCTGGTGTTGATTGACATGAATTTTAAGGAGATCACATTCAAATAAAACAATGGGCAAATTATGTAAAATATATGCATAATAGTATAATAGATGGATGATTTAAGAGTAGTGACAATGATAGATACAGTGTATGATGATGTGGTTATAGTAGATATGCCTATTGAGGAATGATTAGGGGTAGAAACATTAGCAATAGTGATTATGAACTATAAGAGTGATGGGATAGATGACTATGATGAGGTAGCGAGTTCATTAAATGGCACAAGCTCTTACAAATATGCTCCTAATAAGTGGGATCTTGACTTGAAGAATAGGTTCACTCCTCCTGCAAGACCATTATAAAGAGCCACTGGTGTTGAAATTAAAAGCCCTCTTATGTCATTTCCAGTATGCATTCTTAGGGTCTAATAATATTTTATAGGTAATTATTACAGCAAATTTGGTGGGAGCAAATGTGGAAGCTTTGATTTTAGTATTATAAAAGTTCAAGAGATCTATAGGGTGTACCATTGCAGACATCGCCCAGTATTAAGTATCAGACATTACTGAACACTCCTATATAAGAGATGATGGAAAAAGAGCTAATCAAGTGGTTAAATATTAGGGTGGTATTCCCTATCACAGATAACAAGTGGGTAAGACTGGTTCAATACGTGACAAAAATGGGGGGAATCACAGTGGTCCCAAATGAAAATAATGAATCAGTACCCATGAGGATAGGGACAGGTTGGACAGTTTGCCTGGATTACATAAAGTTGAACAAGTTGACACAAAATGGCCATTTCCCTATGTCGTTCACGGATCAAATACTAGATAGAATATCTAAAAGTTCTTGGTACTATTTTATTTATGTGAATTTGAGACCTTTGCATTTAAGAGGATGTCGTTCAAATTGTTCAAAGCACCTGCCTGCCACTTTTAAGAAATGTATGATTTTTGTATTCTATGATATGGTGGAAGACATGATCAAAGTAATCATGGATAACTTTTTAGAGGTTAGACACTCATTCAATGACTTTTTAGCCCATCTAGCCATTATATTGCATAGATGTGAAGAGTGAAATTTGGTACTAAACTAAGACAAATGCCACTTCATGGTGAGAGAAGGTATCATGCTAGGTCATAAGATATCCAAACATGGTATTGAGGTGGACAAATTGAAGATTGAGATGATATTAAGAAATTACCACCACCAGTATCAGTTAGAGGTACACGAAATAGTTTGGGATATGCAAGTTTTTATAGAAGGTTTATCAAAAGGACCTCTCTAAAATTACAATTCCTCTATTAAAGATTTTAAAGAATGTGGTGAAATTAGTGTTTGACGATTCTTGTTTGAAGTCTTTCAAATACCTTAAGGAATAGTTGATTTCATCACAAATTATTCTATCACTTGAGTTCTATACCATTTGAGATTATGTGTGATATGGGTGTAATGGCCTTGAGTGTTGTCCTAGGACAAAGTAGAGAGAAGATCTTGCATCCCATCTACTATTCTAGCAAAGCTGTAAAACCCACATAGAAAAATTATACAGTCACAGAACAGGAACTACTTGTAGTGATTTTTTCTTTTGAAAAATTACGGACTTATTTGATTGGGACTAAGGTTATAGTTCCCACTGACCAAAGGTAATTATTGTCGAAGAAAGACACCAAACCAAGAGTTATTTGTTGGATTTTCTTGTTGCAAGAGTTTGATTTTTGTAGTAATGGACCAAAAATGGAAAGAATATAGAGTTGCTAACCATTTATCAAGAGTTAAAGAGGAGACCGCACAAAAACTAAGGGTTGATCTCAAGATAGATTTTGCTTTTCCAGATGAACAGCTGTTAGCGACATCTTAAGATTTTATTCATTGGTTTTCAACATTTTCCAACTATTTGGCAAGTGATCTTTTGCTAGAAGATCTATTCTTCAAGTATTAATCGAGATTTATCCATATGGTGAGGAACGTCTTTTTTGTACGAGTCATATTTGTTTAGGTTTTATACTAATGGTGTGATTTGATGATGTAACACAGAGGTGGAGATGCTGAGAATTCTAGAAGCTTGTCATTCATCATCGGTTAAGGGTCATCATAACGGCACACACACAATCCAAAAGATTCTGTTGTATGGGTTTTACAGGCCTAAAATCTACAAGGATTCTTATAATTTTACATAGGCATGAAACCAATGTAAGCGTGTCCCAATCATAGGGCAATTATTCAAATATCTTAGAGTGTTTAACCAATTAGGAAAGTACCACCCCCATCTTGATATGGTATGCATGATCGTTGAGGTACTACCTAGGGTTCTCGTGGAGATCCTCAGATAGATAAGTGATGAGTAGCATATTCTCTACTAATTTTTCTCTCATTTCTTGCTCAATTCTATGACTAAATTGATGATATGAGACAAATTCTTTAATGAGATGCACTAATTTCCAGTGTTTATGGATTCTTAAGGAAATCTGGTGAAAAAATAGTAAAGTCCAAGAAAGGAAAAAAGGAAAAGTGAGCAGAGATGAAGAACAGATACATCTTAGAAATGATCCTCAGACATCGCTATTGCAATTTAAGGGCCCGTGATCACGATTGGTTATGATATGTACTGATGTTGCAATCATGAAAAAGTGCATTGCAAACACAATAATTTCTTACAGCTTAAGGTACCACGATCATCAGATGATTCACTGTAATCTCATACGTCCAACAGATGAAAAAGTCATAATAGCAACAACAACAGATGCGATCGCAAATATTGCAAAACTTCTTAGGTGCAAACTTTTTAATTACACCTAGCTCAATACCAATACTTAAAAGGGCTAATCCCTATAAATTTCTACATGTCTTGTTTCAATTTATGAGCTAACAATACCTTGATACACTATTTTTGAGTGATAAACATTTTTATGAGTGATTTCCAAGGGAGATTTTACCTATTTGTCGAGATTTGAAGCTTGGGAATACATTATTTTTGCCTTTTATGGATGAATTTAATGCTAATATTTCCATATGTTTCTTTTTTATTTCCTTGAATAGCTAAATTTAATTCTTAGGGTTATGACTGAAAAGGTTGTGATTAGTGCATGGGTGTTAATTATTTGTTCATTTAATTTATTATTTGAAATTAGTTTTGAATTTTTTCCATGTGTTAACTAAGAATTAGGGGTTGTAAATCATTTTTGAACCCATATCATCCGTTAAAAAAGGGATACATGTGAGTAATAATTGTAATCAATAACATGGGTTAGCTCTTTTGATATCATCTCTTAGAAATAAATATGGTGATTGAGGGAATAAATTGGTGAATTTATTACACTTTTGAGGTGTTCGAAAGAAGGCACTTGTGAGATTTGGTGTTTTATTGAAATATTAGCACAAAGACCTTTTATTCTATCCTACCGATTACGTTAGCCTAAACTTGAATGAATTATGAATGACCCATGCATTACTCATATATAGGATAGCATAACCCCAAGGCTTTTGTCCACTTGATTACACCCTATGCTCTTCCTATCTCAAAATGGTGTCCAAAAATTCTTAGTATAATATTATTCAATCCAAACAACCCATTTACATTTATTGTTCATTTTATTTTGCATTACGTGTTAACTTTTAGTTAACTATCAACACCTATAGGTTTTAAATTAAATGTTTTCACTCCTTGAGGATTCGACCTCAAATATCTGTTGGGTAATTATATTGACAATGATCGCTCACACCCATTCTCAAGTGTAATTTTGAGCATTATAAAAATTGGCACTATTGCCAAGGAGTGGAACATTGTTTTAACAAATATAATGTTGTTAGTGACCTTTGGGTTGACCGTAGTATTTTGGTTTGCATTATTTGTTTTTTTTTCTTTTAGCAGGTTGATATAATTGCATACACACTACCATAAGCCAACATAATAGTAATGCCAACTCTTTTGATGGCCTTGAGAATATGGATCATCTTAGAGATGTGGGCTGAGCTAGTGCTATTCCTCTTCCACCGATGAAATGAAACGAATCATGTCACTAGTGTGATGTTCATTTAATTAAAAGGAAAGGGTTATTTGGAGGCTAAGAGCATGAGGATTCTAATATACACTTGAAGAATTTTACTGATGTGTGCTCTACATTTTACATAGCCTACATTTTACAAGAATCAATCCAGTTACTTCTTCTCTCGTTATCTTTAAGTGGGGAAACGACATACGGTTGTGCTCTTTGCCTGCGGGATTTACCACTTCATGGGTTAATCTCACTAAAGCATTCTTGGATAGGTACTTTCCTCTTTTACAGATATTGTGTCTAAGGGACAAAATTACTAGCTTTTGCCAACTTAAATGCAAGCAATTATATGAAGATTGGTAATGGTTCAATGATAAGATAATGCAAATGCACAAATTATGATGTTTTGGAAAAAATCATCTTCAAATTCTCTATAGGGTATTAGATCAATTGACCAAGACGCAACCTAATAATGCGGTAGGTGTTTCCATTGTTAAGCTATCTTATGTTGTTACGACGACTCTGTAAGGTCAAGTGACCAAATAAAAATAGATTTTGGCATATAATAAATAGAGAGTTATCCATGGGGGCTCTCTCTGCATCTCTTTTAAACCAAGAACAAAGGAAAAATGAGAAAAGAGATAAGAACATGGCGAAAGTGATAACTGAACTTTATCCTCTCACTAAGCATGTGATGGGGGTATTCTTCTGAAATGGTCAATGTAGTTTCTTCGAAGAGTGTTAAATTTATGATAATGAGGAATCAGATGTTCATGATAAAGATTTTTGGTACTTTTCAAACCATTCGGTGGGTTCCCTCTCTACCTATCAAAGGTAACACAAAAATTAAGGTTTGAAAGAATGAGACTGTGATAGAAATAAAGATTAGAAAGATACGGAATGAGAATATGATAGGTATATACCTCCATATGTAAGGGCCAAGAGTAATAAGTTAGGATCCATTAACACAAAGAAATTAAAAAATTGAAAATGTCTTTGCTCGTATTTTGATGTGTAAATAGAGAAAATGCTAAAAGAGTTAATACGGTAGGTGTTTCCATTGTTAATCTATCTTATGTTGTTATGATGACTTTGTAAGGTCAAGTGACCAAATAAAAATAGATTTTGGCACACAATAAATAGAGAGTTATCCATGGGGGCTCTCTGTGCATCTTTTTTAAACCAAGAACAAAGGAAAAATGAGGAAAGAGATAAGAACATGGCAAAAGTGATAACTGAACTTTATCCTCTCACTAAGAATGTGATGGGGGCTTCTTCTAAAATGGTCAACGTAATTTCTTTGAAGAGTGTTAAATTTATGATGATGAGGAATCAAATGTTCTTGATAAAGATTTTTGGTACTTTTCAAACCATTCGGTGGGTTCCCTCTCTACCTATCAAAGGCAACATAAAAATTAAGGTTTGAAAGAATGAGACTGTGATAGAAATAAAGATTAGAAAGATACGGAATGAGAATATGATAGGTATATACCTCCATATGTAAGGGCCAAGAGTAATAAGTTAGGATCCATTAACTCAAAGAAATTCAAAAATTGAAAATGTCTTTGCTCGTATTTTGATGTGTAAATAGAGAAAATGCTAAAAAAGTTAAAAAGTGATTAATTCTAACTAAATCAAATGGTTATATCCCATTCATCCTCTATAAAGAAACTTGATACACAAATGGGCCAAACTCAACTCAACTCATTGCAAGGCCAAATGAGGGATTGCCTAGTGATACGGTTATTAATCCTATAAATGATGTTCATGTCATCATTGTTGTCACCTAGAGGTGTCAAACTCTTATTAAAGATGTTCTTGAGATTGATGAAGAATCCAATGAAAAGAGAAATGATGAAAAAGATTATGCAAACAGAAGGCTACTATAAAATTCAATTGATGATGTTCCAAATCCCACTAAAATAATTGTTGAGAAACAGAAGATAGTTAAAGAAAATAGTCAAGGAGAGGAAACTCCTGAAGTGGTCAATGGTGATTCTCCAAAAATGAATGAACCTCCAATTGTTCCATTGCCACAAATAAAATTTCCTACCCTATACACACAATGGATGAAGGAGAAAGAAGATAATTCTATGTTTAAGAAGCTCTTTGCAAAATTTAGCAACGTATTGATAAATATTCCATTGTTTGAAGATTTATAGGAGATGTCCGGTTATGATGAATTCATGAAGGAATGGTATCAATGAAATGAATCATGGATGGTTAAAATATAGAGGTAACTCACAAATATTGTGTTGTAACGTCAAGCACAATGGTGGTAAAGAAAGAAGACTTGGGTGCGTTCACTATTCCATGACCTATCAGGGTATAAAAATTTAAATAGCATTGTGTGATCTTGGGATAATAATTATTTTGATGTCGTTTGCTATGTCTTATAAGTTAGACTTAGGGTGCTCTTAAACCTACCAATATGAGGCTTTTGATGGCTGACCGTTACATCAAAACACCCATTGGTGTGTTATATGATGTGTTGGTTAAAGTTAATCAGTTTATCTTGCCGGCTGAGTTTGTCATTCTTGATTGTGAAATTTATCATGAAGTCTTAATCATTCTTGGTAAGACACTCTTGGCTACCGAAAAGGCCTTAGGTTATATAAAAAATATCGAGATGAGGTTCTGGGTAAACAATGCAGAGGTTTTCTTCAATGTGTACAATTCTATGAAGTAGACAATTGACTGGAAAGTTGTACGGCGATTAATGTAATAGATGTTGAAGTTACCAACAACATAGAAGTGGATCTTGGAAATGACACCATGGTGGGTGAGTTGCAGAACCTAAGAAGTGAACTTTGTTGGTGACCTGGATGTTTTTCAACTAAATACAAAAGAAATAAGCCCTATGAAGTTAAGATTTTGAATAGAGTGTTCCATATAGGTATTTATGAGTTTTATCACTACCATAGGTGGAAGCATTCAAAAAATATTCCTACGTAATAAGGCCCATTAATGGTTCAAATGTTTATATAGATTAAAAGATTGAGTTAAAGAACCATGAGAAATTAAAGTTCGTGGGGAGTGGTCAAAGATTAAAGTTTTACCATATGGATGAACTCGAAGCAATTGGGGTTGAGTCATTTCGATTTAAGAATCTAAAATGATGACCAATGGAAGTAGTGTTGCGATGTTAAATCAAGTGCTAGATTGGAGGCAACCCATATTTTTCATGATTTTGCATGTATCCTTTGATTTTTAGATTGTTAGAATAGTTTTTTTATTGTTGTTTATGACTAATCAACAAAATTTTGGTACTTTGAAGGTGATTTAAATAGATTGGGAAACAATAAATGGATTGGAAATAAGTTTCGAGATGCACTAGTGAAAAAATAGGGAATTGAGTGGTCTTAGTTCTCACAATCGTAACTCAAGGATTATGATTGCGATCTTGAAACTTAGGGACCCCTCGGCTCTACCTCTATTATCACAATTCCATCCCAATTGTGATACATTCAATTAGGGGAATATCACAATCACGATATCATATTGTGATTGTGTTCTAGATGATTAAAATTAGTTGAACTAGCTCCAAAATGGTTCTATTCCCTGATCCCCTTGAAATACCCAAAATCAATCATTTTTAATCAATTTCTAATGGTTTTAAAAGTGATATATATCCACATTTGTATAAAAACATTAGGTATGCATCTCAATCTCCTCTTTATTTGTTAACATTGCTACTTAGTATCATTCTTTAGGCCAATAATTGTGTTTGAGATTTCTTTACTTAATTAGTGCTTGAAGTTTATCTTATGTGATTGGTGTATCTCTTGTTGTGTGCATGATTAGGAAAGTCTTGAATACTCAAATTTATTCAACAAGAGTAAGAACTTGAGGTATATACCTAGTGATTGATGAAATGCCCAAATGAAATCTTTAATAGTTTTTTTTAGTTAGATGGTATTTCTGAGAGATTATGACTTATGGTTCATCTTCTTAGATTTATACCTCTTGTGTGAACACAATTGATTAACAAATTGCAAAGTTTGAGTTCGGGAAACCTTGGGATACTTAGCAGAATGCGATCGCAGCACATAAGGCTTGTCTGATAGGCCCTTAAAGTGTTGTGATTGCGATTTAGCAGATCATGATCACAACACCTGAGGCCTGTGTACAGGTCTATAAGAATCCTAGACTTTTATTTTTAAGCCAGAACTTGATCCTTAAGCCATTTAGTTAGCTTCTTACAGTCACCTAGCATGGTTTTCACATGATAATTTTCACGACCCAAGGCTACCCCTAAGTCGTATCATAATGCTTCGAACCACAAATGATCTCAAGCGGACACATGTACTGGCATACTTCTTAAGCAGCTGATTTATAACATAAATAATAGCTAAATTTGGTGAGAGAAAACACGAACATGAGAAATTTAAATATATGTAATACTGATAAAGTTTACAACATGATAAAACAAAAGAAAGAACTTTAATTATATATCATGACTCTAACTAACTATCTATAAAGCCTCTACTATACTAACTATAAGTAGGTTGGACATGCCTCCAACTATCATTAATTAATACATATGGATAATCAAAATACACCACATGAACTTCAATTGAATGGAGTCCCCAAAATAAGTGGAATCATCACCTGCTAGTTGAAAGCTAAGAACTGTCTGATTCTGGGGTTTGGTCTATATTTGGTACATATATTATGAAGGAATGTACCCACAAATACATATATATGGTTAGTGTGTTGGAATGTACTGAGTATATGGAGAAATGCACTAAAACATTGAAATATTGAATATATGTTTTAAATCTAAGAACATAAGCTATTTGCTGAAATATACATTTAAAAATTGGCTATTTATGAAAATTGTATGTTATAGTGTGATTTATAAACCATGATTTAAAAATAATTCTGTAAAGTAGGAAGCGATTGAAACATGACAACTTTATGTAAATTTCATGTAAAGATAAACATGTTGTAAGGATGAATGGAGCATCATGTATGAATACTGAGCATGAAAACATAAACATATAAAGCTGAGAATGTAAGACCAAGAATAGCATGTACTGACATGATCTGAATAACATAAATAACGGATTTCTCAATAAATGAATAACTGATGTCTAAATAATAGTTTATACAAACCTAAATTAACATACTCTTAATACTAAACTGAGTGTTTGGGAGCTAGCTATAACCGACATGCCCCAATCTGAGCTATCGAGGTCTAACCCGTCAATCTAATTGGAAGGGTGTTGGCACCTTGCCAAGGATACCAACACATGACTGATGTTGTGGATCCACTAGGCTGATGTATCAAAGGACTAGAGTGTTATTCCTAACTAACGGGGGTCCCTCATAATCTATGGTAGAGCTATAAGTCTAGAACTTAGGAACTGCCATTAACGACTCATACCTAACTGATAGGAGAGCCGCCATCCCTGCGTTCACTCAGTTCTAAGTGTTACTCCCAGCTTAATGACATTGGTATTATTACTTATTCAATATGGCATGGTATTATACTGATAAGTGCTTCGCATGAACATCATAATCTGAATCAAATAATAAAAATTATGGTCTAACTAACTTGGTACTTGGAAATGAAATTATGTAAAACAGATAAGTATCGGGTATTCATAACCCACCAGTACTTACTGATCAATAAAATACTATAAAAAGTTTTAAAAATGGTGGTACAAAATCATAGTTCAAAGACCAAAACATAAGACAATTCAATAATTAGGTGAAACTCAAGAACTTGAATGTGGGAATGAGTAAACTTGGGAGGATAACAACTTCACATGGTTCAATTCATAACTTGATAAATTAACATGAAATAAATGGAATATGACATGGGTAATTCAAATTGAAAACATGAAATAACATAATTCATATGGAAACACATGTTGACATGGCTTGAACTCATATTAATAAAAATATATGGATTAAGTACATAACTTGCATAAATAATTTAATAAAATAGTATACAATTCATACTTTAAACCAAAAATAGGATTTTTGGGCTCAATGGGTGGAAGGAACCCATTAATGAATACCCCATACATTAATTTAAATCATTCTTGAAGAAATCTTGAAATTGTAACTTAAATTTCTGAGTTCTTGAGAGAAGAAGCTTGAATTTTGTTCTTGGGAAAAGGTGAGGGTTTCTACGTGAGTAGTTTCAAGGATAATGCGAAAATAAAGCACTTTAGAGTGTTATAAATCATGTTTTGGATGACTAGATTAAGGAGAAAGGACAAAATTACCCCTTGTCCTCTTTAATCATAAAGCTGGAAATAATATGCCTCCGCATCACGGAGCCTATTTAAGGGGAATAGTCTTCGTGGTGTGTACCCTTTTCTGTGGGAATAGCCCTCGTGGAGAAGCTTTTATTTACGGTAAATAACTCTCATGTTGTGGGCCCTATTTTAGGGTAATAACCCTCCTAGCCCGTACCCTATTTTGGGGGAATAACCATCGTGGCACGGACTTAGTGCGGACCCTTATTATTTCTCATGAAAATGGACACAACTTTTTGTATGGGTATCGTATTAAGGCAAAATTGGTATCTTTAGAAAGATAATTCAATTATATATAATTTGGTTGGTCTTGGGATGCAAAATTCCAAATATGTAAAATGTTATACGCATTCAAAGTTTACCCTTGTAGTATCAAATACCAAGATTTTGTAAAAAATAAAGCCTCTTAACTCAAATTGTCTCTTAAGTGATTACTATGAAAAATTTTCACCTGGATAACACAGGACACACTAGGATAATGATTATAACACATATATTTAAATATAAATTGCGGGATTAGATTTCACACACATAGGAACCACGGTTTGATTTCTAGCTTAAAAATGTGGGTGGCTACAGTAATCTTAAATGTTCATGGTTGTGTCATTTTCAGGTTTTCAAAATCTAAAAATTACATACCAAAACTTCAATGAGTTTGATGTAGAATTTATTCAAAACTAATTTCTTTCTCACGGCTATCAAGCTATATATTATGCAAAGTTGGCCAAGAAAAAGTTGTTTAATAAACAAGGTATCTCATTGGAGAAAGTACCTGAGAAACTCTCAACCTTCTGCCTGAGAGTGGACATGATAAGCTTCAAATGCCTAGCCCTGGATCTATGCCTAGAAAATTAACAATGGGTGAGAGAGTTTTACGCAAATATAAGAGACATAAAACTGTCCAACCCAGTTAGGAGAATTTAAGGCAAGGTAGTCGATTTTAGAGTCATGGAAATGAATAAATTATATCAATTTCCCAATCCCAATCGAAGATTGTTTGATGCAAAAAATTATGCTCTAGGAAGGTGGTTTGTCTCTCAGTTATGCTAGGGGAGAGAGATACCTTGGTAAACTATAAAAATAAGGATCGTTTTGAATGATTTCATGGTGGTAGAGTGGATTTGGCTAGCAATTATTTGCATTTAGGTCTCCCTAAGCGTGAATAAGAAAATCAACTCTGTGATGCAAGCCCAGATGGAATCTTGCATTTTAGATAACATTACTCTAAATAATGGTCTCTTTGAAATTTTAGAGCTCCAAAATTACAAGTCCTGATATAGGCCGATGCTACTTTTCCCATCCCTGATAACTAAGCTATAAAAGCAGGATAAATTTAAAGAATATTTGGGGGATAATTGGATAGCACCAATGATACCAATCTACCCATTAAAAATTCGAAGTAAAGGCATAGTTTTTTAGAGCAAAAAGAGAAAACTTTATATTGGTAAGTAAGTACAAGATAATTTCAACGCTTGTAGACCATCTTGAGCAGGGCAATTTGAGGAGCTGTTAATCCAAATATGGATAGTTTTAGAGCTAGTATCAAAGTTTCCCAATATTCTGGGTGAGTCTTCTATTTGAACCACTTCCTATGTCACTCAAAGTGACTATGATAAGCTCCTAGATGATCATAAGAATCAAGGGACACCCATATCCAAGTTTGAGAAAGCCTATAATTCTTTAGCCAAATCATACCAAAAGTCGAGTGTATTTCATTCAAAGATGAATAGGATCAATAAAAAGTGAGACATGTTCTTTATCTAGATATGGAATAGGGTGAAAGATTTGTAGAGGGTCCTGAAACCAGGAGAACAACTTTACTTTGTGATGTTAGAAGCATATGATGAGATTCAAGGATAGTGGTGCAATGATGATAAGTTGTATTACAAGGATGATAATGAGAAGGAGACAGAGAGTGTGGATAGCCCATGATATGGTTTCAAAAAGTCATTTTATATCTTTTATGTTTTCTTGATATATAGTGATGGCACTGTAACTTTTTAGTCAGAGTTCCCATATTCTATATTTCATATCTATTTTTTAATATTTGGATGATTTAGTTCTTGTTTCTTATGGATATTTGTATTATTTCGATAATTTGATGATTTGGTTTATATAATGGTATCCTTGTCAAGGTTATGGTTTATAAGGATTTTGTGTATTAGACATTTTTCATTTGTTTTTCATTTCAAGATTTTTACTTTCCTTTTTGACAGTGATGTGGGATGATCCTTTCCCTGTGATAGATTGAGTGATAACATTCATAAGTGAAAATTGTCATTTTAAAGTATTAGAGTCGCATATGAAGGGGAAGATCGAGTACTCATGGCATTATGAATTGGGATTGATATTATATCTATGGTGAAATCCTTAGTAGCCATATGTATTGCCTTCGTTATTGCTAGAATGTGAGATGGTGACTTTCTTTGTGCTAATGATAGTTGATCTTTCTTGGTGAAATATGAAAGAATCATCTCCCTCCATGTAAATTTTTTTGTGAAAATCAAGGGCATGGAAGTGAATGATATTGCAACAATGCTTTTCCTCTATTTGTGACTCCAAATTCTTTAGTTGGTAGTAATTTTGTAAATGGCTCCTTTTGTTCTCTTGTAGGTAATGCAATCGATCCTTCTAAAATACTTTACATGCCATGTGTGGTGAGCGTTGGTTTATTTATTCTTATGCTTACTTTTATAATCTAGAAATTTCCCCATTGGTCTTTCAAAGCTAATCTTGATTATTCAAAGTAGGTAAAATGGTCTTAGTCCATCATTGTGATTATTGGAAACCATTTTAGCCTAAAAAGTCTACCCTTACATGAATTCCATCCCTAGTAACCCTCTTTGAGTCTATTCACCTTTCTTTGTTAACCACATTAAAATCCTAGAAGCATTTGTAGGTCTTCTGTTGAACCCTGCCCTCTTTGAACTGTAAATTTGCAACTTGAGACTAAAAGCCTAAGTTGGGGGGGGGGGGTAGAGCTTAGAAGAGGTAATCATGTGCCATAGTCTTGTAAATAAATACCGAAAAGTAAGTTATTGATGAATAATTGAGGAGAAAATTAAAGGAAAAAACAAAAGAAATAAATGCATAAAATTGTAAAGGAAAGAAATGAAATGAGAATGCTTACAAAATATGGGTGAACTAAATTTAAAAAGGTAGGCATATGTGTTATTTAGAAAGAAATGATGTGGCCAGTGATCCAAGTTTGATCTAATTAGTATTATGTAAAGTTTAAGAATGGTGTAGTAACTTTTATCCCTAATAATTATCCTTATCTTCTCCGAGCCTACATTAAAAGCTGGAAAAAGTCCTTTGAGTTCTCCAATGAAGCATTTTTGAGTTACTAGCAATCAATAATAAGGGCTAGCATATGACATGGTACTTGTTTGCATTTAGAAATTCTTAGTGAGTGTTAGTGTATGCACATTCGTCCCTTGTTGCTTGTTGAAGATATACTGTGTTGGGATTTAATTTCATGATAAGGCATGTAAACTAAGATAGATTTTTGAAATGGACATATTATGAAAGTTAGATGAAGGATCATAGTTTATTTATTATTAATAGAGAGCCACTTCTTGAGAATTAGTTTTTTTTTCTTGATTATTCTAGAAATTTCTTTTCATTCTTAAGATATGATCAAATTTGAGGGAGGTTTATAGTTAGCATTTCAAATGATTGTTGACTAATTACTAGTACAAATAAAATTCACATTCATGATATTTGCATAGGTAAAATTGTTGGATAGTTTCATTAAAAT
Organism: Capsicum annuum; assembly: GCF_002878395.1. NCBI lineage: Eukaryota > Viridiplantae > Streptophyta > Magnoliopsida > Solanales > Solanaceae > Capsicum > Capsicum annuum. The sequence goes on along the minus strand of NW_025842902.1, from coordinate 551,576 downwards.
AGTAAAGTTGTTTAGCTTGAGAACAACCAATGCTTTAGATTGGGGGTGTTGAAGAGTGGAAATTTTTTCACTCATTTATATCTTATTTTTACATGATTCTGTGACTAAATTTAAGTTACAAGTCTAATTCTTTAATGAAATGCACTAATTTCTTGTGTTTGTGAATTTTTAGGGAAATATGGTGAAAAATGAGTAAATTCAAAGCTGGAAAGGAGAAAAAGAGTGAAACGTAGGACAAAAGTTTAAGATAGTTTTAGAAATGACCCTCAAGTACCGCTATAATGATCTGAGGAGTCGCGATCATGAATGATTATGATATGTAGTGATGTCGCGATTGTGAGAAGGTGCATTGTGAACTCTAATGGTCCTGACAAGTAAAGATGTTGCGATCGCGAGATGGTGCATCATGAACATGAAAAGTCATGAAAATTAAAGATTCCATGATTATGAGATGATTCACCACGATCGTATAAGTCCAACAGTTGACAAAGTCGCAATCACGAAAAAAGGGATGCGATCACGAATGTTGCACAGTTTTCTAGGGGAATATTTTAATTACACATGGATTGATCCTATGACATAAAAGGGATAATCCCTACCCTTTCCAATATCTTTCCTTTCAGTTTCTGAGCCAAAAACACCTTAATACACTATTTTTAAGTGATAAATAATTTTTTGAGTGATTTCCAATGGAGATTTTAGTTACTTGTTAAGATTTAAAGATTGGGAATACATTTTTTGGCCTTTCATGGATGAATTGAATGCTAATTTTTGTATATGTTTCTTCTTTATTTTCACAAGTAGCAACATATAATTCTTGGGGTTAGGCTTGAATAGGTTATGACTAGTTCATGGGTGTTAATTATTTGTTCATTTAATTAGTTATTTGTGATAGGTTTTATATTTATTTCATGTGTTAGCTAAAAATTGGGGGTTGCAAACTCCAATCACTTTTGAACCTATACATCCTTGAAAGAGGAGATATTGGTGAAGAATATTTATAAAAAATTACATAGGTTATCTCATTTAATAGCATCTTTTAGAAATAAGAATGGTAATTGAGGCAATAGATTGGTGAAATTATTATACTTATGAGGTGTTTGAAAGAACTCACTTGTGAGATTTGGTGTTTCATTGAAAGATTAGCACCAATACCCTTTAATCTTGCCTACCCATTACACTTAGGTATACTTGAAGAAATTATCAATGACCCATGCATGATTCATGCCTACAATAAAATAACCACATGGATTCCCTCCACTTGATTACACTCTTTGCGTTTCCAATCTCAAATAGTGTCCAAAAATTGTTATTAATAAATCATTCAAACCAAGCCTCCTATATATATTTATTGTTTGTTTTGTTTTGCATTACAAGTTAACTATTAACACTCATAGTTTTTGAATTCTATGTCGTCACTAATTGAGGATTCAACCCCGACTCATTTTTGGGTAAATAAATGTTTACAGTCCCATTATTGAGTATTATTTTGAGAGTTATCAGTAGGATAGATGATCAGTTAGAAGCCCAGCCATGTGCGAACATGGTTAGTTATACATCGTACCCACTAGACCGAGGTAGAGTCATTTGGCTACTATTATTATAGGTATGATTTTATTATTCCATCAATAGACCTTTGCTTTATTTGTAATGGGATCTACTTATTCTCACGTGTCTTTTTATTATGCCCCTTAGTTAGATTTTTTTTTTGGATTCTTTACCTTTGGTGTTATGTGTATCTTATTTCATGGGTAATTCTTTAGTAGTGAATTGGATTTCTAGATCATGTGTTATGATTATTTGAGAGTTTGAAACTTGGGATAATAATATTAAATTTGAATTGGTGGATTTCAATGTGATTCTGGTCATAGAATGGTTATCCCCCTATCATATGGTCTTGGATTATTTTTACAAGACTATTATCTTTACTCTTCTAGACATACCCTTGATTGTGTGGCGGAGATCTATTAGCCACAAGATAAGGGGGATTATTTCTTATGTTTGATCCAGAAGACTTATTTCAAATAGTTGCAAGTCTTATCTCATTTATATTTTTTATGTTAGTGTGGAGAGTCCCTCAATTGACTCTCTTCCCATGGTGCAGGAGTTTCCTAATCTTTTATGTACTAATATACTAAGTCTTCCTTCTAAGCATGAAATTAAGTTTGTTTTTTATCTTTAGATGGGCACCCGACCAATATCTGTAGCACCTTAACATATGGCTCCTGCAGAGCACTAGGAGAGGAATTCTTAATATTAAGATCTTCTAGGTAAGGGTTTAATTAGACTATGTTTGCCTCTACGGGGTGAACTTTTCTTGTTTATGAAGAATAAGGATAGTTCCTTGCATATGTGTATTAACTACAGGCAGTCTAACAAGGTGACAGTGAAGAATAGGTATTCTATGCCATGCATTAATTATTTATTTGACTAGCTACTGGGAGCATTAGAATTTTCTAAGATTTATTTGAAGTCTTGTTACCATTATTTGAGTATTCGGATTGAGAACAAGTTATATGAAGTTTTGATGATGAGCATCTAACTACAAGGGACAAGGACCCTAGATATTCATGGTACAGTACTACTAGCACACGTGACAGCACCATTTTGTCTCCTCAAGGTGCTCTTTTATTATTCGTGAATAAGAAGGATAGTTCTTTGCATATGTGTTTTAACTACATGAATCCTAACAATGTGATAGTGAAGAATAAGTATTTTTTATGCCTTGCATTGATGATTTTTTTTAGTAGATTCTGGGAGCATTAGCGCTTTCTGATATATATTTGTCTTCTTTCAATTATTTAAGTATTCGGGATGAGGAAATGCTATATGAAGTTTTGATGACGAGTACCGAATGGAAAGGGACCAAGTTCGAAAATGTTCATGGTATAGTACAGTTGGCATGCCTGACTACAAAGTTTTATCCTCTTGTGTAACAAACTTTCAGGTGTTGCTTGTACTGATTAGGAAAGCTAGTCTAATGATATTTCATCCTAATCATCACTCATCTATAAGAAAAATGCTTCCTCATCAAATGGTTTTTTGAAATTACAAAGAGTGAAGAGAGGCAGCAAAACCCTATTTTAACACTGCTCAAGTTCTTAGTTGTTTGTGTGTTTAAATAGAAATTGTTCTTGGGTGAGTTTTTAATCGTAAATGAATTACTCAAGTTACAAGAGTAATAAAGTCATCTATTTGAGTAGAGAGTTATTAGGTAGAGTTTCCTATGTTTAATACTAATTAGAGTTAATCAGTGCAGAGTGTCCTTGACCAAGTTGCCAAGATGAGCTTGTAGTAGAGTTATTACAAGAGAAAGGGACCTAAATTTAGGTTCATTAAAGAATATAACCAAGATATTTGTTACAGTGGATTTAGAGGTGCTTGTGAGGGAAAGTCGTGGTTTTCCCTTCCTTGAGAAAAGGATTTTTATGTTAAAATTTGTGGGTTGTTACTTTCTTGCATTGCCTTAATTTTCTAGCACCTCATAGTTACTTTATAGTTCCCGCTTGTGATTGACTTTAAGGGACATGGTCCCCAACTATATAGTGCAACCCCTAAGGGTTCCAACAATTGGTATCAAAGTAGGTTCACTAAAGAAAATTCGTACCTATAGTGTTTTGGTCATCATGTTTCCTATAATTTAACTAGGGGTAAAAAGCAAGGAAGCAAAAAAGGGGATATTCCTTACGTTGATGGATTTAGAGTCTAATCCAAGTATAGAAGACACTGATGTTGTAATTTAGGAAACAAGAATTGTTAGAGCTATAAAAGCAGGTGGTAAACTTAGAAAAAGAAATGATAATATTGAAATTTGTCACAAAGATGGTAGCTCTGAGGCATTCAAAAGAAACTACCAAATATAAAAGAATGATTAAATCCTGAAAAATCAAGAAGAAAAGATAAAGCTAATTGTATAATAAAGAATATACTAGCTGCATTGGAAGACTCCTCAAAGAAGTCTGAGAAAGATAAGGAGGATGGAGACCGTTTCATGCTAAAAAATTGTAAGAAGAAAATAATCTCAGGATCCTGTAGCTCTGTAATGGTCACTACTAAAGATAAAGAAGAAAAAGTGGTATTGAAAGAGAATGACAATACAAACAGGTTTATGTATAGTAGTTGTTCTAGTCACATGATTGGGAGGGTTGATTGTTTTCTCACCCTCAAGACACTTCAAGGGGAAGGTGTATCTTTTTTAAATAGAAAAAAGGGTTACATCTAAGGTGTTTAAAAGATTGGGAATTGCGTCATCATACAATAGAAGATGTGTATTATGTGAATGGGCTAAAGTACAGTCTTCTACGTATCTCTTAAATTTGTGACAAAGTAAATGAGGTAGAATTCTTATCTAATGGATGGACTGTATCAAGCATGAAATCTTGAAGGATTATTCTCAAAGACAAAAGGATCGAGAACATATATGTAGTTGATCTGGAGTCTGTAGCTGATGGGGAATTAACTTGTTTAATTGTACAAGGCGAAAATGTTAATTTGTAGCACTGAAGATTGGGGCATGTGAGTTCTTCATTGTTAAACAATTTTATTTCAAGGGACTTGGTTTGTGGCCTACCAAATCTGAAATTTCTAGACAACATAGTTTGTGATGCTTGTGTTATAGGTAAAAAGACCAGATCTTCCTTAAAATTGAAGAAGCAAGTAATTACAAACCTCTTGAAGTACTTCATATATATATCTGTGTGGACCTATAAAAATCCAAAGTAGAGGAGGGAAGAAATATGTGTTGGTTATTGTAGATGACTATTACATATTCACCTGGACAATTTTAATAACAACAAGGGATGAAACATATGTGTTCATGTGGATTTTTCCAAGAAAATCCAAGTGCGACTAAATTGCAAAATTGCTAAATTTACGTTTTCTCACAGTACTGAATTTGAGAATTCTCAAGTTGATGAATTATGTGCAGAGGATGGAATAAGTCACAACTTTTCTTCTCTAAGAACTCCACAACAAAATGGATTTGTTTAAAGGAAAAAACAAAACTCTCATAGAGATTGTTAGGACTATGCTAATTGATAGTGGTCTTCCAATAAGTTTTTGGGATGAAGAAGTGAATACTGCTTGTTATGTGACTAACAAGTGTTTGATTAGATCACTTCTGAATAAAACTCCACATGAGATGGTATTCAATAGAATGCCTAAGATACACTATTTAAGACCATTTGGATGCAAATGTTTTGTCTTAAACAATGGGACGGGAGAATTGGAAAAATTGATTCCAAGAGTGATGAAGTTTTGTTTGTAGGCTACTTCTCATCTATCAAGGCTTACAGAGTGTTCAATAAAATAACTATGAGTGTTGAAAAATTTTCCATGTGATCTTTAATAAGTCAGGAAGTCAAATGAACGTTAGAGATAGTGAAAGTTTAGAAAATGAAGAACACATTCCTATTCAAAGGGAAATTATTACTAAAGATAATGATCAAGGGATTAATGATACAGATGAGATTGATGATGATCCAAGATCTCAGTCACAAATTCAAAATCCACTAGAAGAACAACAAGAGGAATCCAGTAAGAATTCATAAGGACCTGGTCTAAGTGGTATTAATCTCTGAAGGCAAAATTGGAGCTACAAATCCTCTCATCCCTTGAGAACCTGACTACACCCCTTGAAATTGGAGTTTAAATAAGAGCTCAAGTTAGGAATGCTATTGAATTTTTAGCCTTTTATCCCAAATTGAGCCCAAGAATGTAAAAAAGGCCCTAAAAGATGTTGATTATATTAATGCAATTCAAGAAGAACTTCATCATTTTGAAATAAGCAAAATCTGGCATTTGGTCCCCAAGTCTGTTGATAGAATAATTATTGGCACCAAATAAGTGTACAAGAATAAGCAAGATAAAAATGTAACTATCAACAGTAAAAAGAAAGAATGGTTGTTCAAGTATATATCTAGGGAGAGGTGATTGACTCTAATGAGACTTTTTCTTTTGTACCAAGAGGAAATCAGAATTCCTGTTGTATTTTCTATATATAAGGGATTAAAATGTTTCAAATAGATGCCAAAAGTATCTTCCTAAATGAAACTATAAAAGAAAAAGTCTATGTAAAACAACCTCTAGGATTTGAAGATGTATATTTTTCCCAACATATATTTAAATTAGATTAAGATCTTTATCGTTGAATGAAAGAATAAAGGCCCTAGTATGATATACTCTCAAAGTGTCTCCTTCAAATGGCACCATAAGAGGGAAAATAGATAATACTCTATTCAAAAAGACCAGATGTAGCAACCTATTGATTGTCCAGATATATGTTGATGAAATAATCTTTGGAACTATTTTTGATTCCTTATGTGAAGAATTTTCTAAGCTAATTAGGAGTTAATTTGAGAATGATGATTGAATTGAGATTCTTCCTAGGCCTACATATTTAGAAAATTCCTCAAGGTGCAATGATTTATCAAAAGAAGTACATATATGAACTATTGAAAAAGTATAACATGAGAGATTCTAAGGCAATTGATACTCCAATTGGAACCAACTCAAAAATGGACCATGATGACTTAGGTCTTTCGGTGAATAAGACAATGTATACAGATATAATTGGATCTTTGCTATATTTGACTGTGAGTTGGCCTTACATTATTTTCAGTGTAGAAATGGTGTGCTATATATCAACCATACCCAAGGTAGTCCTATTTAAAAGTTGCAAAAAGAATTCAGAAGTATCTGAAGGGGATAAGAGACCTAGTCCTACGCAATCTATGAGGATATAGTTTTGAATTGGTGGGCTATACTGATGCTGAATATGCTAGAAATTTTCTAGCTAATAAAACAAAATCATGAATGAAATGTTTTCATAGATCATCCTTAATCTCCTGGGGATTAAAGAAGCAAAACATAGATACTCTATCTACTGCTGAGGCTAAATATGTTGCTGTTGCTTCTTGTTGTGCATAACTATTATGGATCAAGAAGTGATTGAAAGATTTTGTAACTGTATCTGACACTATCCCTCTAATGTGTGACAACTTAAGTTCTCTAAACATGGCCAAGAATCCTGTGCATCATAAAAAGATTAAGCATATGGATATGAGGCATCACTTCCTAAGAGACAAGGTTGAGAAAGGGGCAATCTGCATTATGTTTTGCGAGACTGAGGATCAGATAGCAGATATCTTTACTAAGGAACTTCAGAAGGAAAAATTTATGATGAATCAGTTAAATTTAGAACTGATCAAAATGACCTAAAATACCATGTGAATTAGTAGTTCTCCATTAAATTCGCTATGATCAGGAGACATGTATCCTTGGTAAAGTATATAGTTGCTAGTCAAATTCATAATCATTACTTTGTAGGTATATACCCATCAGAATAGATTTAGAAGAAAACAGATGAACTTTGCACAAATTTGAGTAATCACTCAAAGAAAGAGAGGTACCTTGTCCAAACGCTCAGGTTAGTATCATGAATATGAAAGTTTCTCTTCTTGTTCTGATTATAAAGAAACCATCCTTTCTCTCTATGTTATAAAACCTATTTTAGGAATAATTGAAATCAAATTCATAATTGGAGTAACTCTGTAGACCCTACCTAACTCAACTATCCAAATTACCCAAAGACAAGTCCTTTCTTTACATACCCCTCCAATAAAGCTCCATCTCTGAAAAATACATTATCTCTTTAACAGTGTGAAAGAAAGCTTAGATGGTCTATGAAACAATATAATAAGCCTAAAATTAAAAGCCTTCTAAGTGAATTCTAGAAATACTATTAAAAGGCACCAGATTTCTGAGGGACCTAGTCCTAAAAAGTTGATAATATTTGATGATAAACCTAGTAGGGCTTGTAACAGAAGCAAAACAAGACAAATGGTTGAAAAATTTAGAAAATTTGATAATATTTGGTACAAAATTATAAAATGCAGAGCTTCGGAATGTGTAAATGATGAACTCAAGATGAAGAATATAATTCTAATCAATGGGGCCACTGAGCTTGAATTTTTACACTATCCTAATATGACCTTACTTCTCTAAAACTTCTCCCTAAATTCTCCACATTTTGTCAAACTTCAATGACTTTTTATATGGAACTTGAATTGTAATCTTTGCTCTGAAATGAAGCATAAATGAGTCCTTGCTTTTGTGCTATTTCTCTTATTCTACCTTAAAAATTTTCTTCATGGTAGTGCTGCCCCAGTGTCCATGAGTTAACTAACTTATGCCTACTATTAGTCTTGATTTACTTTTAATCCTTTTCAATGATGCCAAAAGGTTGAATACTAATCTCATGTTGAGGAAGGGATATCAAGAGATTAATTGGAACTAGAAAAAAATGCTAAAAAAGGTGTTACAAGTTTTGCAGATATGTAGGCATATTGATAAGGGGGAGAAATGATGTTGATATTTAGGCATATTTATAGAGGGATAGAAATAATGTGATGAGCTACATTGAAGGGGGAAGCAAACATATGCTCAGAGTTTTTTGAGCAAATGACAATAAGGGACCAGGTCCCTATGTTGAATGATGGTTGAAGAATAATGATAGGAAGACTATTCATCTTTTGAGTAGTAATCATACTGATTAAAATTAATAAATGTATATTGATGCTAAAAGTTGTATGGTTGGTTTGTAATCACATACATAGGGGGATATTGCTATATGAAATTTTAAAAATGAGGAACTAATTGCAAGGGACCAGGTCCCTGGATATTCATGGTATGGTACAACTAGCATGAATGTTTGACATTTTCTTTGTGTAACAAACTTATAGTTACTGCTAGTAATAATTGGGACTGTTGGTCCTATGATAGTTAAACCCTAATCATCACTTATCTATTAAATAAAAAATACTCTTCTTCATCAAATAATTTTTTTCAATGACAAAGAGTGAAGAAAAGCAATAAAAATCCTATTTCAGCACTACTCAACTACTTAGATATTTATGTATTCTTAAATAGGAATTGTTATTGAGTTAGTTCAAATTTGTAATTAATTACTCATTTTATAAAAGTAAAAAACTTTTCTCTTTTATCAGAGAGTGCTTAGGTAGAGTTGTCGAAGTTTTATATTTATTAAGGTTAATCAGTGAAGAGAGTCCTTGGTAGAGTTGAGAAAATGAGCTTGTAGTAGTGTTATTACAAGAGGAAGGAACCCAAAGTTAGGTTCATTAAAGGTTTTATTCGAGTGTTTTACTAAAGTGGATTTGGAGGTGCTTGTGAGGTTAATCCATGATTTTTCCCATCCTTGAGCAAGGGGGTTTCCACGTTAAATTTTGTGTGTTGTTTCTTTCCTACACTGCCTTAATTACCCCTAGTTTTTTAATTTTTTTATCGCTTTTTATTGACTTGGAGGGTCCTGGTCCCTGACATTATGGTGCAACCTCCAAGGGTTCCAATAGGACATCTCAAAGACAATCTTCAAGACACATTATGGTCATTATGAGTTTGTGGGGATGTCTTTTAGGTTGATCAATTCTCCAAAAACATTCATAAATTTGATGATCCACATGTTAAATACTTATTTGAATTCCTTCATTATTGTTTTCAACGATGATATCCTTATGTATATTTTAGGGGTAGAGAGGAGCAATGAAATATTTGAGGATTGTGCACAAAACATTGAAAAATTAGAGAATTTTTTTCAAATAATCTATGTGTGAGTTCTGGCATGAGTTATTGACATTCTTAGGACATGTAGTATATAAGAATGGGACTATGGTGGACCCAACAAAGATTGAGGCTATTTGTTATAGTACTTGGCTTATATCTATCTTTGATGTTTTTAGTTTCATTATTTTTTCCAGTTACTATAAGCGGTTCATTAAGGGTTTTGCAATAATAGTAGTACCGATGACCAAACTGACTTGAAAGGAGGATCATTTCTAGTTGTCCTAGGAGTGTGGGTCGGCTTTTAGAAGCTCAAAGGGTTTCTTACTTTAATTCCTATATTGCCTCTTCCTATTAATGGTGAGGGATTCATCGTATATCTTGATGCTTCTGGCATTGGCGTAGCTTGTGTACTGATGTAGAATGGTCAAGATATAGTTTATGCATAAAGGAAACTAAAAGTGCACGAGTGTAACTACTCTACTCATGATTTAGAGTTGGCATTGATAGTGTTTGTGCTTAAAATTTACAGGCACTATCTTTATGGGGTGTGTTGTGATATCTACACTGATCATGACAATCTTCAACATATTATAACCTAGAGAGATTTATTCTAGCCAGCGTAGATAGATGGATTTATTTAATGATTATTATATCTCTTTCTTATCTTATTCAATCAAGGCAAACATATTAGTAGATGCCTTAAGCCGAAAGGCAATGAGTATGGGTAACTTGGCTTTTCTCTGAATTTCTCGAATGCCGTTGGCATGGGACATCCATTCCTTACCAAACTTAATGGTGCAACTTGATATTTCTTACCCCAGGAGGATTTTTTCTAGTATTGAGGTGTAGTATACCTTATTTGAGAAGATTCAGTATTGTCAATTTGAGGATAAGATACTTGGCATCATCTATGATCAAGTAATAAGTGTTGTGTAAAGAGATACAACATATATTTTAATGGTGTGATGAGATTTGATGGCTGCATTTATGTTCTAAGAGATTGTGTCTTGATTTAGTTAATATTATGTGAGGTTGACAACTCTAGATATACTATTCACCTTGGTATAACTAAGATGTATAAAGACTTGGGGAAAATTTATCGGTAGAGTGGAACGAAGAGATATATGATAGAATTTGTAGATCGTTGCCTATGCTGTTAGTAGGTGAAGACTGAGAATCAGAGCATTAGTGGCTTGATTCAGTGGTTTCCTTTTCCCAAGTGTAAATAAGAATGCATTACTATGGAATTTATTAGTGTTTCAACTCATACCTCTATTATTTCTAATGGTATTTGGGTCATTGTAGATTAATTGTCCAAATTGGCATATTTTCTCTTCAGTGCTAAGAGGTTAGTCCGTATATATATTTATGAGATAGTCCAGTTACATGAAGTACCTATATCTATCATTTCAAATTAGGTCTCAGTGTTCACTTCTTGCTTTTGGATAGCTTTTTCAGGAGGATTTAGGTACTCAGGTTGATCTTACCACAACATTCCACACTCAGATCGATAGGCAGTTGGAGCTGGCCATTTAGATTATTGAGGATATGCTTTGAGCCTATACTATGGCTTTTGGAGGTCAGTGAGAGTAGCATTTAGGTTTGGCAGATTTTGCATATCATAATAGCTACCATTTGAGTATTGAGATGGCATCATTTGAGGTTTTTTTTAGCCATTTTCCTTCTCTATTGGATGGTCTGAAACACCTGAGATTAAACCATATGGTAATGACTTACTTCAGGAATAGGTGGATATAATCATAGGGATTTAGGATAGGCTGAGGGTAGTTCAAAGTAGGAAGAAGGCTTATGAATGTCATTGACTTTGTTCATTGAGATTTAGAGTTGGTGACTTTGCATTTCTCCGTGTATCTCTTATGAAGGATGTGATGCAGTGCGAGAGAAAATGCAGGATCAATCTCAGGTATATTGGATATTTTGATCTCCATCGTATAGTCGGTTAGGTTTCTTTTTAGTTAGCCTTACCCTCCATATTTTATTGTTTTCATCCTATTTTCCATGTTCTTATATTGTGGGGTACATTTTAGATATGTCTCATGTGATTCGATGGGTTTTGGTTTTGCTAGATAAGAGATTGGCATTTGTAGAGGTGTAACTATTTACATTATCTAGGAGTGTCTGGTAGTTGCGCTATCGAGAGATCCAAGTTGGTAAGGTTAAATGAAGACATCGCTTAGTAAGAAGGCTACTTGCGAGATTGAGAGTCAGATGTAGGCTTAGTATCCTCACCTATTCGAGCCTTTAGGTGCATCCTCACATCTTAATTTTGCTGATAAAAGTTCTTTTAATTGTGGATATTTTAATGATCCTTTAGGTCATTATTCTTCATTTATTCTCATTTTCTCCCTTTAGAGCTTTCCTACAGAAACCAAATCATTTATGACTTACTAGAGATGACAGTTCAGTTATTACGAAGTTCATTTAGTTTTTAGAGTCAATTTCCTATTTTGAACTCTTAACTGATATGAATTGTCTAAAAGGTGGAAACTTTTGTAGAATAACCTCGTATGCAAATTATAATAGTTCCAACGAATTAAAAACATCAATTTTAGGATAGGGGATCTTTGATTTGGTTATTAAGTATTTAAGACTCATTCTGGACTATTGACTGGAATTTTAATAAAATGGCACTTGGGTGTGGGTCCTACTTTTCATTGCAACCCCCCCCCCCCCGTTATGATATTTTGTCCTCATTATTTACTCAATAACTCTAAATTGTTATTGTAGCATAGTTTGTTTGCATTCATGAGATTTTGGATTAATTTCGAGGGATCAGTTGATTCTTTGAATTTTCAAGGTCCTCAGCTGGTGCACCACACAACTAGTGCATCCACTTAAGTTCCACATAGGTCACTTAAGTTGATGTTGTAAATAAGGCCAGTTGGTATCTTGAGTTACCAAGCTTCCAACTAGTGGGCCGCGTAAAAGAGACCCTCTCCGCATAATAGAGTATTGCTTACGTGACTAGCAGGTTCCGGTGACCTATTAAGTGGGAACATGTTGCATTAAATGACCCCTTAGCCCTATTTGTCACCCATAATCACATAATTTCAATGGTATAAAACCCTAGTGAGTATATAAAGGTGGGAGCAACGTTAATAGGTAATTTTAGGGTGTTTGTGAGCTTGAATTTATTATTTCTTCTTCGAATTCTTGATAAGTTTCCATTAAATTCATACTTTAATTCATTATTATTTTCAAAATTCCTTCATTATGGTTGAGTTTATTTTAGCACAATTTGAACTTGGAGTTTACTTATTTTGGAATTTTAATGTTCCTTGAGCATAGAGAAACTGGTTGACGGTTTCCAAAGTGCGATTCTACAAGCGAGCCATACATAGGATTTTTACATGATTTTATACCCGAAGCATAGAAATACAATATGTGTTCCATTGTTCTCGTATTGATGAGTATATTATTATTTTTATCCTGTGGCATCGTGTTTATGCTTTTAGTAAGGGGAAATTACAAATTTAGCAGATTTCATCGAGACTCTTTGGTTTCTAGGTAGGCTAGACTCCTCTTTATTTTAGATAGAGCGTAATTGAAATATATTAAAGATAATATGATAGATATGTGTTGGAAATTAGGTCTTGGAGGCATAATTAGTATAAATTGAATTATTTAGCCTATTAAGGAACAATAATTTAGGCATAATTGACTTTAGCATGCTTTAGGTAGAAATTCTTAGGAAAAAATGTGGCGTATTTAATATTTTGTAGTAAAATTAGATACTCTAGCCCAGTCAGGGGTAGAATTTTCCATAAAATGGATTTGAAGGATTAGAAGTGGTCCCTCCGCCCACCTTAGGCCAAGACTATTATTTGCTTCTTATAGACTTTATAGACGTGTTATACCCTTTAAATTGTTATTTAGGAGCTTTAGGTGTTTAAATACATGAAAATTATGCTAGATTGGTACTTTGGAGTCGATGCTAGTTTCGGTTCAAGTTCGATGATCAATTGATTTTTTAAGTTTCGATTCAAGTATGGTGATTTATAATTTTTAATTCTGATTAAAGTCTGGAAAATGATGATACGAGTTTCAGTTCAGGTCCAGCAAATAATGATGATATAATTTCAGGTTTAAGTCAACCAGTGAGAGGTTATTTATGATATGCTCACAGTATTTAAGGATTAGCAATTGTGATTTTGACATACTGTTACTTAGAATGATTTCGGTAGTTGCATCTCTTTGATTGCACCTTCCAAGCTGATAAAGGCCCACATGGGTTACATACTTTTCCACACTTAAGGGCTTGTGGGGGCCAGTTATGCAGTACTTATTCTGTTTTCTTTCATATTATGGTTGTCTCGATTATTTAATTACAGTATTTAGAGCGTTATTCCAGGTTTTCCCTCTTTCCTTGACTTATCTTATTTATAGTGCATTTTTATCATACCTATATTATGATCTTTCTTAGTTGGCCGATGATTCCTACCGAGTACCCGTGGTTTAGACACTCATACTATACTTTTGTATCTTTTAGGTGCATATATGATTACTAGTTACCACTGTTGTTTCCATAATCGTGTTGACTAGAGTTCATAAATAGGGTGAGCTCTCGGAGTTGTAGCTGACCTTTTCTCCTTCTTCTACTTTTGCTTAGTCTTTCCATTTCGCGGCTGATGTACATTTGAATTTTACATCACTCATATGTTTTTATTGGTGGCTCTTATACCGACACTACAAGGTTGTGGGATATTAATATTTTCTAATTTATCTTCCATTATTATTATAATTTCATGATTTGTTCTTGTATGTCTTTTACTTGCAAATTTTAAGTATTTATGCCATTTCCCACATAATTAGCCAATTGCTTCTAGCTTTGGGCTACGGTTAGGCTCACCTAATGATAGTAAAAAGTAGGTGACATCATGACTCGTAAATTAGATCATGACCTAATTATTTTTCACTTTAGTTTTCAACACTGGGCAATAAGTCATAATCAAGGAAAAATGAGTTTTAAAGCAGAAATGAAAGTCAGAGTGATGAGAAATCAACCATGTGATGGATAGTCAAAAATATCATCTAGCTAAAGAAGCATTGAAGTTAACATCAAGTTAACGACAACCCAAGAAGATGACCCACCAATATTTTGATGAGTTGTCACCCACATCATCAACCTATAACAGAAATTAGAGCAAGTTGAATTCAATTGATGACCACCTGTGGCGAGTCGTCGGTGGTGTAATGTGACACTAGTCTCACTATCACATATGAGTGGAAAACTTCCAAATTGCATTCTGAATCCATGTTTTTGAACTATAAATAGTTGCTTCCAGGGATTTTCTTATTATCTACATTACATAGTTTTGAGACACTCAAAGTTTGAATTTTTCTTTGGTTTTTCGCGTCATTGTTCATTTATGAAAGACAATTGAAGACAAAATTCTCATTTTACAAGGGTAATTTTCTTTATCTACAATTTCTTCATCTTTGTTTACTTTTATAATTATAAGAAGCTAAACACCCACAAAAAAGGTTGTTGGAGCCATGGTGGAACAGTAGTTTAAGGTTGAATTTTGTTTGTATTCAAGTGATGAATAATTTTGTTTGGATTAAAGGGATGAATGATTTTGTCTTGTCAATCATTTCATCTTAATAAACTTCTAATGGATGAAAACATTAGAACATATCTTTGGTTTAAATTTCGTAAAATAAGGGAGAAAATGGGGAAAAAGGATAACAGAAGTGATTAAGAGTTTTAACCTTCGTTTAATGGTGAATGCTCTAAGAAGATTGACTAACTCAAAGTTTGAATCAAATTCATGTAGTTTTCAATTTAAGTTCAAAATAATTAAATGGATAGGCATCCAATTAGCTTGAGGAATTAATTGAGTATATTTTAGAAATTGATACATTTCATTTTTCATAATTATTTGATATCTAAGCATGGATTAACTTGTGATTTCTTCGATAACCGTGGTCATCACAAGCATAGTTTAACTTCTTTATTGATTCATATATTTGGCTATTATTACTTGCTAAAATAAGAGTAGTGATTCTAATAAACTTTTTTACAGACCCCCAAATTTGATGGAATATTGATTAATAGCCAATTTATTAACAAATAACT
The DNA here is from genome assembly GCF_002878395.1 of Capsicum annuum. Lineage (NCBI taxonomy): Eukaryota > Viridiplantae > Streptophyta > Magnoliopsida > Solanales > Solanaceae > Capsicum > Capsicum annuum. The sequence continues at coordinate 535,897 of NW_025842902.1, read as the reverse complement.
TAGTGTTCATCTTATTCCCTATGGGATTCTACTCCCATCATTTTTGGGTTATATATCTAACAATGACCGTTTAAATTTCTTATGGGACGCAAAATTTGGGAGCATAATATATATATCCTTTGTCTTTGGAAATGTTTGTAGACCTTCACAAAAGAATAAGTATCCTAATGGATGGTGGACTAATAGTACAACAAAATTTTATGGAATGCATGTGCACCACTAAGATAACCCCTAATAGGGTATGGTCGCATTCCTTAAGGATGTTTATCATCTATACTTCATGAATACACCTTTTAATCAAATTGTTAGAACAGAGCCGAAAATTTGTATGGAACATCGTAAAAGTAATTACTTGCATTATGCCAAAATAAATTTCTTAGATGAAAGTTTAGATCTTTCGATATAATATTACAAAATAAAGTAGTTACATAAATCAACAAACCATGGGATAGATAATGAGAGGTAACTAAGACATATTCATATAAAAAGAGTCATCTATCTCCAGCTCATTCGTTGGCCTTCCCACTATATCTAGACTAGAGAAGCTGTCAAGCACTTAATTTATACAGATTTCAATCTTTAACTTCAAGATCAAACTCCTGTACCAATAGTACCTATTTGATCAATGTCAGTTTTCAATTTTTCTTAGCCATGATTTATCTTAGAGTTGAATGATTAGTGTTTGTGCATAATAACTCCCTAGGAAATAAAATACTCCTTGAATTTCTCGAGGTCATAAACTATCACTAACAGATCTTTCTTGGTGATATTTTAGTTATTTTGAGATGTATAAAAATCCTTGCTAGCATAACAAGTTAGGTAAAAACTTATGACACAATGTTGGCCTAGGAGAGTCCCTAGCACCACGACCAATCTGGAGAAATTATTATATGAGAAGAAGTCAATATCTCTTTAAAGCACTCAAATTACTTCAAACACGTGTCATTAAACAAGAACATCACTTTATTCGCAAGCGAGGATTAGCAATATTAAAAATATCATTAACAAAACCAACATGTGGAATAAAAGTATGATTCCCTTACATAAATATTGGTGGAGGTAGTTTAGAGATAAATTCAATATTTTCCTGGTCTCCTCAATACCTTTCTATGAAATTTTATGGCCCAGAAAAATGTCTCCCTTCACCATGAAGTAGCACTTCTCCTAATTCTACACCAGGTTTGTCCCATTACATCACTGAAGGACATTGCTGAGATTGGTTAAATAATACTAAAAAGAATCACCTACGAAATAAAAATTATCCTTGAAGACTTCCTTGGTATCCTCCACCATAAAAAAGATGGACATCATACACATTTTGAAAGTGAAAGGTGAATCGCACAACCTAAATGGCAAACTCTTGTAGGTAAATAACTTATAAAGACAAGTAAAGGTAGTATTTTCACGATATTCAAGGCTATATAAATCTATTTGTGCCCAAATAATTTTCAAGAAAATAGTACCATCTTTGTCCCACTAACCTTTCCTATATCTATTCTGTAAATGACATTGGGCAATGTTCCCTAAGTTTCCATATGTTCAGATTCCTATAATCTACAAATACATACTAGTTTTTAATTGATCAAAGTAAAATCATCTCATTTCACTCATTTGGAACCAAATTCATGCCTCCCTTTTATGTACACACTACATCGAACTTACCCACCTATTATTTGAAATGGGATACTAGCCAATAAATAAGCTCTTTTTTTACCACTTGTTTCATTTGTGGGTTGAGCCTGCATTGGTTTTCAATGCTTGGAATGTAGTCCTAATCCAACCAAATTTTATATGTACATATTATAGGAGTGATCCTAATAATAACAGCAATGGTCAAATCAATTGCCTTTTTGAAGTGTTTTAATACTGACAAAAGGGCCTCAACCTTCCAACCAACTAAGTAGGCTACCTCAATAACTGGTAAGAATATTTTGATCCAAGGAACACAGGTAAGAATTTTTATAGATGACATTTAACTCTAATACAGGTGGTTCTTTATTGAGGGATTAGCTAGTGCAGTTGGTCTATTCTATAGATCAAAATTTAAATTCTTTGTGGCATTACGAATAAGACCCTATCCCATCCAAAGCATTCACTATCACATCGAAATCCTCAATATTCTTACAATAAAAGTTCATTATAAATGTAAGAACAGTCTCTACCATAAATCTTTTCTAAATAGATACTTAATTCACTTCATTATACACTATATCAATAACTAACACTACACTGATATATCTTGGTTGCTTCATTAACCTTCACATATAGTAAGCAACCTCTTCGTCATTTAATTTGAACTTTAGATCACCACTTTATATGTCAACAGAAGCTTTACCATTAATAAATAAATGTCATCCCAAGATTATAGGAAATTTAAAATTGAATTATCAATTGAAGATTGCAAAATCTACAATAAAAATTAAATTATGCACCTTCTCCAGTACATCATGTAATATCCCCACCGGTGTCTTAACTAAACAATTGGCCATTAAAAGCTGCATTGTATATTTCAGTTCTCCCAATACCATTTTTTAATATATTTCCACATATATCAAATTAATTCAAGCCCCAAGGTGACTCAATGCTTTGGGAAAATTAAAGTCTCTAATAGTGTATATGTAATGCCCCATGATCCCATCCCGAGATGTCACACGGTGCTTAAGGCCATACGCTGCCTCAAGCTAACCCTCTAAGCCTGTCATCACTTTTAGAACTTACTTTTACAATAGTCATACTAAATTAAGAGAGAATAATGTATCAAGAACATACTACAATAAGATAAGAAACTAATCTGTATAGTCAAAATACTGAAATTCCGTACATACTGATACTTTACTTTAGTCTAACCTAGCCTCTACTATATAAGAGTAAGGAGCCATTGGGACAGATCCCCAAATGACTCGTACTAAACTGAAAAGAAGTAATCATCTGCTAGTAAAATCAAAAGTCAAGGACATAGGTTCTCGAACCATGAAGACTCACCAACTGCAGGAAAGTAGATGGAGGTACTCGAAAATCACTATCGCCGCTAAGACTGAGCACCAGAACCTATATCACAATGAAGTATAGAACATAAAAGAGTATGTGTATCAGTACTTGGGAATGTACTGAGTATGTGGGGGTGCAGGCAATATTTTAAATAATATCATAATTGTATGGTAAAATTATGCATGCTGACACAAATGACTCTCTTCGTTTAAATTACCTGAAACATAGTTTCCATAAATCATCAATAATAACACATGCTTCTTCAATCTCATAAACCATTGGACGCAACACAAACTCTTTGACTCATGACTTAGAATAAACTAGTAACTCATGAAACTCAGACTATTATGGACTTGGGAGTTTCTTAAACCGACATAAACCATGTGAGCTTACACGGAGTCCAACGTCTTGTCCACGTTGGGGAGAGCTGTTCTATCCTTTCCATTAGAGTAGAACCTTAACTTTAGTGATCACTATCTTAGACTTTGGCCCTTAATCTTAATCTTATGGTGGCACATAGTTCTGGGAAAGTAAGATGCGCTAAACACACACTTCCCGCTCAGTGCTAAATCCTACTCCCAGACTTAAAATCAGAACGCATTAGGAAATCCACCTTAATCAACTCAAAGGTATACCGTAGAGACCAAATCATAAATATTCTCATCTTTAAATAAAATAATTGTGGATTCCTAACTCGACTCAAACTCAAACAATCTTTCTCAACATCAAGTGTACTTGCTCATTAACTCATATAAAGTGTCAAAAACTTTAAGAAAACATCAAAGAACTTATTTTTGACTCTCAAGCTCAAATATCAATATATATTCAATAATCAAACTTCTCATAGAAAAGCTTAAATAATGACTCTTATCTCAAATCATTCGGAAATAGTCAATTCACAATAACAATATTCAACTCATGGCATAAGTTCTTAATTTAAGAAATAAAATAATAAAATAATCTTGTATATTAAACTTGAACAACTCAAATCTCATAAATCATTAATAAATTAATTTGGGTGTAAAACCAGTTTGCAAATTCATGGAAATCAATAATAGAAATTAAATCTTTGGGCACAAGAACGAAAGAAGTGTTCTTGTTCAAACTCCACACACCTTAATCTTCGAAATTGGATGAACTCTAGTGCTTGAGACTCTCCGCACTTGTAATAAATAATTCTTGAAGCCCACTCTATGAGGAACTTGGATCTTGAAGAAATCTTAAAGATTTATGGATGATTTTTGAAAGATTAATATTCTTGATTGAAACCATAGATATATTTCTTAAGAGAATTGGAAGAGAAAATGGAGAAATTAGGGTTTAGAAGAGGATTCTCATATTTATAGAGGCTTCCAAAAGATGGGAAAAGGCCAAAATACCCTTCGAAAAAAGTCACTTAATTGCTAAAAAAAATAGTTGATGACATTCATGATAAGTCGTCAGACTGGTGATAAATGGTCACAAAAGGGTAGAATTTATGATTTTATGGATAAGGTTGATGACATTGGTGATATGTCATCAAACTCATGAAAAATTATCACAAAATATCATCACTAGGGGTGGAAATCTGTCTTATGCTAATGACATTGGTGATAAGTAGTCACGCTTGTGACAGCTTATCACGAATGTCGTCACTCAGTTTTCCAGCCTGACATGTTGGAGTAAAATGGGCATAGCCTTTTGCTCCGATACCGTATTTTGGCGAAATTTGTATTTTTGGAAATCTAATTCAATTATATATCTTTTCGTAGGTCATGAGATCAATAATTTGTAGAATATCAAGAGATATTCTCATTTGAATTTGAATATGACAATATCCTTCCCAAGAATTCAATCGGTAAGGAATATTTTGATTTACCTAATCGCTAGGACATCTTTGAGGCCTTAATACACATCACCCTTGATCAAAAAACAATCAAAACACTATAATTTATTTCTCCTGAGCTTGATTCGTGGTTGCACTATTATTTAGAATCTCAGGGTATTACAGTATAGAATGGCGAATACACTTGGATCATCTATCTTCTACACTAATAATTGCAAAGCAATCACAATGCGATAAGGTAAGTTGTCAACTATATCAAAATATAGTGTACTCTTCTTTATAACCATATATTTCATAAACATTGTGTACCTTAGCATTTGCTTAAGCACCTAAACTAGTGGATTATTCACAGGTTGTTGTTTCAGTATAGAGATGAATTTATAAAAATTGTCATCTTCCATATTCTTTTTTAGCCACTAAGGAAATGGAGATGGAGGTCTTAGAATCTGGGTCATCAGCTTTGATAACTTGTTTCACTTCCTTTTATCACCAAATATCTCCCTTTTTGTACTGGAGATTCCTCGACTTCTATGTGACCATCATCAAAATAGTTTTCAAAATTGCCTGATTCTCATTGTTAGTATCTATCTCATCCCTCAAATTTGGGACCATACTAGCAACACATTTCCTCTCCTAGTAGTAAAAACCATGTATTAATCATAATTTCTAGGATTTTGGATTTTGTTATTTGGTAATGCTCCACATTTCCACTAATTGAGAGTTGAAAACATTTGAACCATTTGATATTTATCTTATTTGATAGAAGTGTAATAAGTGTCCATCAACTGACTGATATTCGAGATGTTTTTTCTTAAATCATTACCTCCTTGACAGGTGCCTTAAGAAACACATTCTGATTACTTTTATCATTCTGGTATCCATTTCTACTATTCCAGCTGCCTTGATCTTTGGCTTGAATCTTATCTCTATATAAAACCGAATCATACTAATTATGTTATTGGTAGTTCTGGCCTAGATTCTCTAACCTTGGTGGAGGTTAACCCCTTCGATGTTGGTTTGGTAATCCTTTGTCTAATTATGCAATATTTTTCCTCCCCCTCGAAGTCAAAACTATAATCTTTATATCTTGCCACTTTTCCTTGTGAATCCACTATGTTCACCCTTTATAAACCACCTTCCAGAAAATGTTTAGTAAGTAGGGCAATTTTTACTTTAGTGTGCACCATATCCTGATTTTGCTCTTCTTCCTTTTGGCACTACTCAACTAACCCACAGAATAAGTACCACTTGAGACCTAAAATCTCTAGTATGCCATGTCCCATTTGTCTTAGTAAATATATCTATTTTTACTATTGCATCAATATATGTCTGAGACATGAATGACCATCTGTCGATAGTAACAAATATATGCTTGGTCATAGAATTCAAGGACCTATAAATTTTCTCCATCGTATTGTCATCTGCTAACTTTAAATTAGAAACTGTTTCAACTTTTTGTTTAATCACCACCATATTTCATGATAAGATTCTCTAGATAGCTAATTCATGTTTTATATCTTTTTCCTCAATTACAGCATTATGGAGGATGGAACGAACCATTCTAGTAAAATATTTATAGGGTCCTAACAGTTTATGGTTGAGTTATCTAGAGGCTAAATTAACAATAAGTTTGTTTTCCTAGATAATGAGAGAACAAACAACCTCAATTTGATGGTGCTTTAGCTAACATCTGACAACTTTTATCACTTGAAAATTCCCAAGAAATTAATTAAATTGAGATTTCGATCATCTCATCTAACACCTCTTAATAATATCTTTAGATTCAATGACAGAATCAAGTTTTTTATAATATAAAAACTATCCCTTAGTGTAGTGCGGGAGGGACTATGACACCAAATCTATCCAAGTTGGCATTGTCCATTTCATCAAGACCGTATGGAATGATAGATTATTGGTACTAACCTAGGCCTTTGGCATTTACACATTGGTCCGCAGTGACATAATTTTCTATATTTTCATTGTTGGTCCTAGTCGCGACATTTTTTGCATTCTTATTATGTGTAAAAGCTACAAACTCGTCTACAAGTCATAGTCATTCTACTTCAGCTACTTCTGCATTTAACCTCGTAAGAGTAGTTTCAAGTTAGGATTAAAAAGTATTAATGGATTACCGTGACTCCAGGCATTGGATATAAATTGACCTGTACCATTAGAGAAATAATAACATCAAATAAAAGTAAAATAATAAAACAAGGACTATGACAAAATAAACACAATTGACTTAATCTTATGCTTTATTTTCCAGCGACAGAGCCAACATCTAATATGTCCAAATTTCACCAACAAAATAAAAAATACAGTTGTAGTTTTCTAAACGTAGAAATCAACAATTTTATGATTGAATCCCAAGGGGAATGAGATGAGATGTAAGCTCAATGTGGTTATTCCACTAATAGCTAATTAATTTTGTAAAAGAAGGGTTTTAAGGTTGAATGATATTTCAGTACATAGTGTGAACAAGTAACAATCAATATGTTTTAAGAAGTAATTTAGTAATAAGAGATGATTAGGTTTGTGCTTCCCATGGTGTGATAATACAAATGGTTTATTGTCGATGCTAGTTCTTTTTAATGTTACCCTTGCAAACATATCACTTAAATTATTTTATCCAAGTGTTTTTCAAACTAACAAGATAGTTACAAATAAAATAATTTTTGACTACCAATAATTACAATAAGAACTTTGATAATCTTTTTAAGTTGGTTAACCTAGCTACAACATTAACCATTTGACACATTTAGAATCCCCAAATCCTTGTTACTAGTCCGTTTTTCTTGTAGCATCCCAAAAATCCAAGGTAAGATTAAAGTATTGATTCAAGTACATAGGGTTGTTTGGTCTTTCCAAATACTTTTAACACCAAAATAACTTCATATAAGTCATGTTGAAAGAAAATAGAGGACTAGAAAATTTTCTTCTCCCTAGACAAAATTAGATTTCTTCAACTTCAAACTCCAAATTCAAAGGTTTCACAAATATTTCCATCTCAAGATATATAAGACTACTTCTTTGGGTTTCCTTCTATCAAGTGAGATCCTAGGTAAGCTAAATTCCTTAATTTATTCCTCCCTTAGAGCCTAGGGTTCATAAATATCATGAATTTCTATATATTTTAGTTCCTTGTTATAACTTAGCGTTGAACCCATGTTTCCTCATGGAGTTCACTATCATTACATTATTATGATTATAAATACTCATTTTATTATATAATTCTTAATTTTGAACTTGAACTACAAAATTCGTTATTTTATTTAGTGTATGGGAATTATAATGAGTAGTTGCATTATTGAAAGATGGTGGGTTATGAACACTAAATGATCTAGGGTTTCATGCATATGTTAATGATAACATGGTCCCTTATCTATACATGGCACAAGATACTCTCCAGATAAAATGTCTACTGTTTCAATCTATGATATCAACATTTTGACCTTATAAGATTTTTAGTTTAATGAACTATACATTTATCAGTTGTTATTTAGTTAGGAGTAGTACTTTGCATAGAGCGGAGCTAGGGATGAAGGATCACCTTACAATTAGGTTGAGACCTTTAGAAAAGGCCCCTAAATCCAAGATCTATGGTGCCATTGTAGGTTCTAAAGGGTAACCTATCTGACTAGGCATTACGTCTTAGTCCTTGTGGATATCAGTTTAGTGTATCCACATCATTTAATGTTCATATGATTTATAAGATACAGAACAACCTTACAGTTGGATTATAGGTTGGACCCCATATGGATCTTATTAGAGTATGTTGATTAATAGTAGCTCCAACAGTTTAGAGTCAAACCTTACATGACCTTGTATAATATTTTTCAACATATTATATTGTTACATGTTCATTATGTGGTCAATACATCTATTTACTATTCCAGTTCCATGTTTAGTTTATTATGTCTTCTTTAGCATATTCAATTTATATGGTATAGCACAGAGGTTGTATGCTAAATAGATTAAAAGTACTAACGACATACTTTATTTGTGTTGTATTATTTTGTAATATAGAAAAATGGGCTCAACATCCATCTGGCATTTAGCTTGATTCTCTACCAATATCACTAGTAGAGTTTGGTGAGTCCTCACCATCTGAGGCCTACCTTATAGTTCTTTCATTGATTTATTTTTTAAGTTTTATATTGCTAGAGTCAGTTAGGGATTGTCCCAAAAACACATTGTATTTAGTTCTTTTAGATCAACCGTTAAATCTTTAGACTATTGGTTATGTCAGACAATCTTAATTTTGACATATATTTTACATTTATTTTGATTATGTCATTTTAGTTTAGTTTTCTCTCAACATTTAATCTTTTATGTTTGAATTCTTAGTGCTATGCAAGGCAATGATTTAGATTAGGGTTACTTGTGACTCTAAGCATTGTGTTACGACTAAGGGTGGTCTTGGGTTTTCAAAAACATAGTATTAGAGAATAAAGTTTAAAATGTCCTAGGTTGTCTGAAAGTCGTATTAAGTAGATTATTGTTAGTGTGTTTGAAGTGAAACATACTTATGAATGAGAGGATATAAAATGTTTCAGCAAAATTCTTACTTCATTCATGTTCATATCATGTGATAAAGTGTGAACTCAATTAAAACCTTTTTTCAACTCGTGCCCTATGCCTTTACAAAAATTTCTTCCTAATAAAGCTCGTGAAAGGAGAAATGGAAATGGTAACACTAGCAATAACTGACAAGTACCACAAATATCAATAGATGCTTTGAATGACAAAGTATCTATTATTCCCAACCATACGCATAAGCGTATGTCATCATGCAAGTAATAGAGTGTCCCTTTCTAGCCTAATATGTATCCTAGAAGGACTTGATGTGTAGCAAGCAATCCAATTTAAGAACTACTATTGATACTACAGAAGTACAATTTATAACCAAAAAAGTATTTGAGTTTTGAATATTTAAGAAGTAACAAAAAAACAAAGATGAGAAATTAAAGTGTTTGAATCACTTATGAGGAGGAATCTTGTGTTGAAGCAAGTTGAAAAATCCGACAAAGCTATAAAATATTGTTAGGTATGTTAACTATCTTTGTCAATCATTCATGGGTTTAATATCATGATTATGGTCTTTAGAGCCTTTACTAATCAAGCTAAATTAGCCCCGCAACTACTTCATTGAGTGGGGATATGAGAAATAATTCAAATGTAGTTGTATGTCATTCTGTATCTGAACCAAACAAGGAGAATTTGATATATCCCTATCCTAATTTTGAATCATATCTTTAATTTTTTTAAAGAAAAGAACCCACTACATATGCTCCATGTTCTAATCTAGTGTTCCTTTAGTCGGGCTCACAATAAAATATAAATATATTCTAAAGGTCGTGAGTCAATGAAATAGTAACTAAAAGAACATATGAACTACCAAATATCATAATAAACTTTAAACAAACTTAATTGAATGCTAAGTATTCATGTTTGTAGCATCAACCCTATAAAGATGGTTTTTTACCATTCATACTCTACGTTTCAATCACAAAATTAATGTAGTTCATACAAGTATTAAGTAATGAAAAGAGAAGGATAAAAACTTATTTTTAGCCTCCCTCGTGTATTTTCCTATCTAGAGTCATACAATAATGTTTAGAATGGAAGCTTAGTGTCCTATTTATAGTATTAGAAATGTGGAACCACAAAAAGTTCAAGGTCATGGCACTTCAATATCTTAAAGGCTTAGCAGCATTCCACATCCTTATCACAAAAGCTTTGCAGTGTACCATGCTGTTATTGCGCACCAGTACAATTTCTTTAAAATCACTTGTTTTCTAGAGTTGTGCCTTAACAATAAAACAGTGCTTAGCTTCCATGGCACAAAGGGATGTTTTAACCTCCTATTTCTCTCTATAGTGTAATTTCTATACTTTTATTTTATGTACTATGCTTTGTAGATGCCTTTCCAACAATCTTCATCTTGCTTCCTGATATTACTTCTAGGGCCTTCAATCACCCATAAACATTATATTGACACCTAATGAAGCTAAACCTTTATGTAAGTTTAGTCATAAAACACCAATCATATCATTTAGTTCACGAACATAAGTTAAGCTTAATCAAATAATTATACTTGCTATATAGCTCACTATAATGACCCTCCTGGTCATTTTCTATATTTTTGCTAGTTTTATGATTTACAGCTTTCCCATAGATTTCCCGAGTCATTTATGACTTGCTATAACTAATATTTTTGTTTCTGAGAAGTTCATTTGATTTTTACAGCCAATTCCCTATTTTAATGTCTTTGTTGATTCAAATTGGCTACCAAGTACAAACATCTATCAAACGATCTTGTATGCCAGTTTTGATTGTTCCATAAACTTTGGAACGTTGAATTTAAGCTAGGTGGACCATTGGATTGGGTCTTGAGGCCTCTAGACTAATTTTGGGCTATTGATTGGAAGTTAACAAAAAGGACACATAGGTGTGGGAACCTTTTTTATTAAAATATCCTTAAATGGAAATTTCAATTGTTCGATTGAGTCCTAAATATCTATTTTTATATGGTAGAATAGTTCTTTTATATATACAGGATTATAGATAAATCATGAAGGGTTGGCAAAGATTTGGAGATTTTAAGGCTCAACTGGTGATAGTGAATCGCTTAAGCACCCAATGGGTCGCTTAAGCGAATGCTAGTTAAGCGACACACCATTTTATTAAGTGGCCTAGCTATACCCTGTACGTATCACATAAGTAATGCCTTAGGGACTTATGTGATGATCGCTTAAGAATCCAAAGGTCTCTTCAATGATAGTGTGCAGAGAAGACCGATATTGATAAAGAAACACAAGGTCGCTTAAGCAATGACAACATAGCTGCCCATGGTCTACTTAAGAATTATTTGGATACCTAAAATATGTATAAAAACTCTAGTTAGCTTGACTTTCTCCACTTCCCCTATTCTCCAGTGTGTATAACCCTAAATAGTGTTGAAATTTGGGAAAATCGTTAGTGGGTAATTTTGGTGTGTTCATAGTCTTGATTAATGCATTTTTCTTCGAATTCTTCAAAAATTTCATTAAGTTCCATGGATAATTTATCATAATTCCCCTTAAATTCTAAAAATATTGGTGGGTTGATTATAGAACCATTTGATATTAGAATTCACCAATTCATGAAGTAAATGTTCCATTAGCATAAAGGGACATTTTGATGGTTTCAAAAGTGTGATTGTACAAAGGGTCCCTACATTGGTTTTTAACGTATTTCGAACCCAAAGCACAATAATACAATATTGGTATCATTGTTATCATTTTGATGAGTAGATTATGACTTTGAAAGAGTGACATCTTACAAAAATTTCTTAGAATGGGAATTCATTGGTTTAGTGGATTCTTTAGGCTTTTATTTAACATCCACGTAGGCTAGGTTTACCATATTAATAAATTGAGCTAATTCATAGTATAATTATGATATTATTCTAGATACGAGATGGGACTTATGTGTTTGAAACATGATTGGTATGATTAGTCTTATGTGGACTGTTTAGGCTAGCTTTGAATTGTAATATAGGTGGAATTGACTTAGTTTCTCACATTTTTTATTTAAGTTTCTATATTAGGATAAAATATGGCTTATTTAACATTTATAATTTGATACCTAAGTCTATTCTGAGGTAGAATTTCCTAAATATAGATTTCAGGGATAAGAATGGGCCCTTCTTGCCAACCTTAGGCGAAAGCTTATGTTACCTTTTGTAGGCTTATATACAAATCTCATACTATTTAAAATGCTTATTTTTTGTATTTAAGGAGATTAATTACTAATGATTTTGCTGGTTTGGTATTTGGGAGTTGGTGCTAATTACGAGTAAAACATAATGGTTTATCAGAGTTGCCACTTTTTCCTTTTCTTAAACTATATCCAGCCTTTAAAGTACTAAGACAAATTGTATTTGACAATAATGTACTTATGTTCCCTTATAGTAGCTCTTGTACTGACACTATTAGGTCATGGGATATTTGATAATTATTTATCAACTAGACGATTTTGACGGTCTTGTTATTATTAAAAGCCATTAATTATTGATTTATGGCTTTTAGGCTATTTTTTTGATAAAGTTAGCCCATTGCTATAGATCTAGGCTATGGTTTTTCTTACCTACTGGAAGGATAATACACACCCCAGCTTAGTCTCTCAAGGATAATTTTAGGATTCTTTTAGATCATTAGCCCAATCCATAACCACCTAAAATAACCATCAAGTTATGCCACTAGTTATTCCAACAGTGAATATAGAAGCAGTCAGATTCTGAGACTTCACTAAGATGAATTCTTTGGTATTATTTGGGTCAATTTCTGAAGAGGTTCCATAAGAGTTCTTGGATAATATTTTGGAAGTTACTTAGATTATGGATGACATGCTATTTGACAGTACTGATTTGGCTATTATATATTGTTAGGAGTGGTTCAAATATTGAACAAACAATGAAAGAACAACAGAGGTGCAGATGCAAGACTAGTGGTATGGGATTAGTTTATTGTTGTTTTCTTAGATAGGTTCCTCCTACTTGAATTATATCAAGCTAATTTTTTAGAGTTCATTAATCAAAAGTTGGGTAACATGAGTGAAAAGAGTACTCTTTCAAGTTCACTCAACTAACTAAGTATCAACAGACAATATTTGTTGACTCTAAGGCCTATATAAGTTAGTTTGTTTCTAGTGCATTTGGGGATATGGTCAAAGTGTTTAGGACTACTATGTTGGTTAAGGAGATGGACATACCGAGGTAGATAATTCATGCTTAACCGATTGAAGAAGAGAAATCAAGAAGAAAAATAGAGAACGTAAGAAGGCCAAAACATTTATCTTAGACTTCTCTCAACATCATTCAGATGGAAGTAATCATTCACGATTTCTTTAGAAATTTTTAACTCTATCCACATCTTTTACTACTAGTCCAATTAACAAGTTCATCTTGGATAATCAATATAGGGCACTAGACTCTTAAGTCCTAAGGTAATGTTACTGGTGGTTGTACCAACTAGAGTGCATGAAGTCAGGAAGAACTAATGAGGTAAGTGTATGACCGACAGTGAAAAATTGCTTAGGTGTAGTAATCTAGGTCATAGACTGAGGGTGTGTCCAACAAATTCATAGAAGTGTAGGGATACTCGCTAGCAGAGTCAACTAACTCTTCATTATAACTAGTAGGCTCCCCAACTCAGGAGTGTTCCTCATCTAGCGAAGCTGGAGGATAATGTTAGAATAGGTTTTATTCCCTTTAGAATCAATAGGATTAGGAGGGTTCTCCTAATGTGTTCACTGGTATGTTACAATTCTCTCAAATTTATGTCTATGTATTGTTAGATCCAAAAGCTAGTTATGACCCTCCAAGTCATTTTTTGTAGTTGTCCCAAGTCATTTCTAACTTGTTGGAGCTGACAGTTCTGTTATCAGACAGTTTGTTTGAATTTTAGATTCAATTCCCTATTTTGAAGTCTTTAATACTACGCATTAGATATCGGGCATAAAATTCAATTCAACAACCTCATATGCTAATTCTAATAGATCCATCAGATCTAGAACATCAGTTCTAGGTTAAGGGGACCTTTGGTTTAGATCCCTATCCCTCTAGACTCAACTTGGGCTATTTGTCAAAATTTGATAAAAATGGCCAAGGGGTGTACGACCGATATTTCATTAAAAAAACTTTAGATGGAAATTGTAATGGTTCCATTAAGTCTAAAATGTTGATTTTGATAGGGTATAATTATTCATTTGTGTTTACAAGATTCTAAATGAATTCCAATGGGTCGGTAGAAACTTTGAATTTTTCAAGTTTCAGCTAGTGCATCCACTAAAGTGGAACTTTGGTATCTTTGGCAGCCAATCAATCTCTTTATTGATAATGTCTTGCCTAGTCGAGTCTCTTAAGCAGAAGCTAGTATGCTAAAGTAGAGGCTGCTTATAAGGTGGCTTTTCCACTTTAGTAAAAGGACCAAGCCAACTTAGTACCACTTATGCGGTTCCAAGAAGCTTTAGTAGTGACAATTTAAGTGGTAAAGTGACCCTTTAAGCGGCACATAGGAGTACATTATATTCCTTTTTTATTCAATTTTCTCCCATTTCCTCACAAGTTTGAAGAGCCAAAAACCCTAGAGAGTGTAGGAAACTGAGAGGCTAATCTTTGGGAGATATTGGGAGTTTAGGAGCTCTCAATAACTATTTCTCGTCAAAATCAATGTAAGTTTTTGTTTAATTCTCCAAAAAAGTAATAAATCCCTTCATGGTAAGTAGATTTTTGTTATCTCTTTAGATCAAAATGTACGCATTCTTAGGGGTATAAAATTCCTTGAGCTTAGAAGGATATGTTGACAGTTTCAAAAGTACATTTTTTCTAGTATGCTCCATATGGGATTTTGACTTGATTTTGGACCCGAAGCATAAGAATGAAGTATGGGCATTGCTGTTCTTGTATTAATGAGTAGATTACTATTTTGATTGTGTGGTATCATGCGAAAGCTTTTTAGTAGGGGGAATCATTGATTTAGCAAAATTTAATAGGCTTTCGTCGGTGTCCACGTAGGCTAGGCTTATCTTTTGGTTAGATTAGGCTTAATTATAGTTTCTATGATATTATGTCAGTTTTGGGTTTTTAATTAGGAGTTGGAGTAATTCTTAGTGTGACTTGGATCTTTTAGATGATTAACGAATCTTAACTAGGTGTAATTGACTTAACTACTCGTTCTTTAGGTAGAATCTCTATCTTAGGCCACATATGCATTATTTAGAACCTTGTAGAGGGATTTGATGCCTTATCCATGCTCAGGATGAAACATTCATTAGAAAGGATATCTAGGTTAGAAGTGGGCCCATCTTAGGACTAAATTGTCATTAGTTTCTTGTAGATACAATAGGCCATGTGCATTACTTTAATTAATTCCTTTGCCCAAGGAGTTTTTTAAGATATGATAGTTTATTCTAGAATTATGTTTGGGAGATGATAAGACTAGGTCAACTCTGGCAACTTATGATATCAATTCAATTTTGATTACAACATTATTGATAATATTTCTTCCGATTTAAGTCATCTATTTATAATATAATTTTCAGTTAAATTTTGACATATGACACACTAGTTATGATTCATGTCCGGCATCGAGAGTTTGTTTATGATGGTTATAGAACAAGTTTGAGTCTGGTATTTACTATATGGAAGGATCCACGATTACAGTTTTGAGATTTGGATACTTGGAATAATTACTGTCATTACTTCTTCTTGACTTCATCCACTAAAATTATGAGGGTCCGCATTGGGTTATTTTTTATTTGCATCTTTTGGGCTTAGGAGAACAAGTGCTCATATTAGAAAGGGATATCAAGCGATTGCACTCTACGGATATTCCAGTAGTTAAGGTTCATTGGAGAAAATACCCAATAGATGATCCTATATAGGAGATCAAGAGAAATACGTGGCCCAGTGTCCTCACCCATTTGAGCCTTTAGGTACATCCCTTTCCTTAATTTTTCTAATAAAAGTTCTTTTAGTAGTGGATATTGTAATAACCCTCTAGAACATTTTATGTTTTTCATAATATTTTGACCATTTAGTGTTTCTTTATTGATATACCAAGTCATTTTTTACATACTGGAGCTAACAGTTCAGTTTTTGAGCAGTTCATTTCATTTTAAAGTCAATTCCCTAATTTGAATTCATTGTTGTTAAAGATTGGGTATTGGGAGTAAGAACCAATTTAACAACATGGTATGCAAATTCAGGCAGTTACATCAACTCCAAAACATTGATTTTAGGCTATGGGATCTGTGGTTTGGGTCCTAAGGACTTCAAACTCATTTTGGGATTTTGCTTGGAATTTGATAAATGTGGCCTATAGGTGTGGGGTCCATATTTTCTCAAAAAAACTCAGATGGAAATTTCAATGGAGCTATTAGGTATAAAAAGTTGAAATTGATGGGTCAGCGTTGTTTGTTTGAGTTAATGAGTTTCTGAATGAATCTCAAGGGGTTGGTGGAAATTTGATATTTTTCCAAGTTCCAACTGGTTCAACTCTGCTAAAGTGAACCCTTGGTTGCTTTAGCGGAGGCCGCTTAAGCGGCCATGTAATGACCACTTAGGTCCTTTTTATATTCTGGGTTACTTTTGCCGTCAGATCTTTTCTACATCCATCCTAAATCATTTATGACTTACTTGAAATGACAGCTCATTTAATGGCAGTTTGTTTGGTTTTTAGAGCGAATTCCCTAAAGCCTTTGTTAGTTCCAAATGACCATCGGGCTAAAACATAATCTAAATGACCTCGAATGTATGTTTTAACTATTCCAGTGTCTCTATAATATTGATTTCATTATCGGTGGAATCTTGATTTGGGTCTATAGGCACCCAGACTCATTTTGACTTATTGTTAAAAAAGTTAAGAAAATGAAAATTGGGTGCATGACCTAATTTTGGTTAAAACAACCTCAAATGTAAATATTGGCTGCGCCATTGAGTTAAGTTATTCAAATTTTGTGTCATAACATAGTTTCTTTGTACATACGGTGTTCTAAATAAATCTCTAAAACATGGTAGTCCATTCCAGACTTAGAAAAATATGCTGCACCTATTCAATGGTGTAAACCAGGATTAAGAAGGATAAATTGCGATCGCCAAGTAAGTTTTACTTAACACGTGATCATTATACCTAGTTGTGATAGCGATATCTGGTTACATAGGATGGGTATAAATAGACCTTTTTCCTATTTTTTCCCTTTATTCATCTATTCTAAGAGAGCTAAAAGCCTAAATAGTAAGATAGCTTGAAATTAAAGCTTGTGGGTGATTTGGGAGCTTGTCTAACACTTTTTTATGTGATTATCTTCCGACTTGAGGTAAAATTTTTCCATTTTCAAAGTAGGTTTTCTCATTTCTTTTTCAAAAATCCCAAAACCTTGTAGTCTTAGTTTAGACACAAAAAGCTCAAATATCACCCATTTTTAGGGTAATTATTCCTTAAGCATGTGGGAATATTAGGATGGTTTCAAAAACACAATTTTTGTAAGTGGGACTCATATGTGATTTTGTTATTTTTTTATACAAAACTCAATGGTGTAATATTGGTATAGTTATTCTCGCGCTGATGAGTAGAATGTCATTTTGATAGTTTGGCATCTTGAGAATTCTTTTTGAAATGGAATAATAATGATTTAGCAGATCTTTTGAGCTTTCCTTGGCGTGCAGGAAGTCTAGGTTTTAACCCTTTTTAGATTGAGCAAATTTAAATTATTTTTATGATATTATGTTGAATTTGGGATGGACTTCAGGTATTGGTGTGATAAATTACAATACTTGGGTTAGTTGGATCATTTAGGCGAATTTGGATATCGCTTTAGGCATATTTAGCCTAGTGAAACATTACCTTAGCTAAAGTAAACTTTGTTGGGGAAATGTTTTGGTTACTCTAATAGTGAGGAGATTTCCTTAGTCAATTGCGTTTTGGGTGGAACTTATCGTAGTTTTCCATTAACTTAGTTAATATTGACTTAGTTTCCCTCTATTGAAAGGAATTGTTATCCTATGGCTAGTTATGGCTTATTCAACATAAAATAGTGGATTTAGATAGCATATCTTAGTCTTGGGTAGACATTTCTTTGTAAATGATTTCTAGTAATTAAAAGTGGGCTCTTTGACCCACCTTACGTCAAGACTTGTGTTAATTATTGAAGACCCTTTTTTTATACGCTTGTGGACATGTAGAAAAGGTTTATTTTGGTTTTATTTTAAATGTTATGGTACTTGATGGTTATGATGGATTAACATTCGAAGTAATGCTTATTAATTAACCTATGAATAGCATCTTGATAATGAAAATAATGAGCTAATTTATTAGCCAATTGACTAAGCCATTGATTAAGCTATCGATTTGGCCATTAGGTATGCCATTGACTAACTTGTTGGCTATATTTTCAATTACGATATCGATTATACTTAGGATAATGCTTATGGAATATGTTACCAATTGTGCTATTGACTATGCCAATGATTATGCTTAAAAACAATATTAGCAATTATGATAAATATCATCTTTATTGGCTATATTAGCTATTATACTATAATTATACTTAAGAACATGCTTATTGATTTTGTTGGCAATTATGCTATTAATTATGCCAAATATCATACTTATTTTATTGATTATGCTAGAAATCATACTTCTATAATGATTAGTAATCATGCTAAGAGTTAAGCTAGCAGTTATGCTATTGAATACTCTAGTGATTATGCTATATTCCATGGTAGTGATGAAATGATTACCAGTATAAGTCCAGATATTAATTATGCTATGCATTATGAATACCTATTTTAGTCGGGTTAGTTATGATGATATTGATTATTTAAATCCAGTGTAAGTCCGGAGGATGTCTATGATATTAATGAAGATATTGATGGTTTGGTGATGATATAGAGAATGATATTGACGATGATGTTATTAAGATATTATTGATTAAACTTGCCGATTTGAGTCTTGCTATACATATTATACCATGATGATTTACTTTTTATCATATAATGATATCGGCGAGCGAGATTGGTAATAGTGATTCTAGCTATATTGGAAAATGAGGAATTTGTTATAATGTTGAATGATATGAATGAATTCTAGTTAAATAATTATTAGTTGATAGATAGCAAATTATTGATAAACGATGATTAGTTGGCATATAATGATTAGTTAATAATTAATGGTTTGGTAATAAATATTGATTAGTTCATAAATAATGATTAGTTGATAAATGATAGTTAGCGGATAAATAATGTTTAATGGGTAAATGATTCGTATGGTGTGGTATGGCATAGAAGAATTCTAGTTGTATCATGAGAGACGACAAATAATTGTGGACCATTATACTATCTTGTTTGTACGTTCTAGGCTTATGGGGGCTTGCGATGTGTTATTTACTTTTTCATACTAATTAGCTTATGGCGGCAATTTTGTAGTTATTATTGCATGTGTTGATGCTTTATGTTATGTTATATTATTATTCTGGTTTACTCACTTATTTATGTGTAGTAATGTTTGAATAGTAATTAGGTACGGCTTCTTAACAAGACTTATTTATATTATCATGCATTTTATCATACTTATATCATGATTTAGCTGAGTTGGTTGATGATACTTTTTGAGTAGCCATTCTTTTGGCATTCATAGTACACTTATGTACCTTTTTGGTGTAGATCTGAGTTCTGGTAGACGTCATTGATTGATGTTTGTGTTGTGTTGATTTCTGGAGATGGGCTGAGCTCTTAGCTTTAGATTCACTCATTTCTATCTATTTTACATATGTCTAGTCTTTAGTTTCAAGACTGATGGTATTGATTGTTTTAGACACTTGGGCAATATTTCTAGTTGCTCTAGTACTGGATTTACTAGGTCGTGGTATGGTATCTATGTGTTGACAATCTTTATTCTATTCATAATACCTTTCTTTACTTGAAAGTTACACTTGTTGTTTGTTGTCTTATGGTACCAATTTAAACCATTGTGTTTAGATTCAAGTTAATATTTGGCTTATCTACTGGCGGGTTATAGTCGGTGTGATCATGAATCATATATCAGGTCATGAAAAATTAGTATCAATGACATGTTACACCAGCATTGTTTGTAGAAGAGAAAGTGTCTAGTAGATTCTTGTGGATCAAAATGATTACATTTTTTTTATATTTGGGAGGCTATGGTACATTCTAAAAAGTCATTCACTTCTTTCCTTTATTTAGTGCTAAGAGTCTGCGTTGATTTATAGAATATTCCTTAGACTTTAATCTTTCACAGATGGCTAGGACACGTGATACTGCTACTCTAGATTAGGGTCCTATGAACAATCCTAGGGATCCCACCTATGTTCATGTGTGAGCTAGAGGTCTTGTACAATCATGAGATGTGTCCCCAACCAGGCTCTAGTATAGGTGGCCTCCACCAGACCCTATTCCTGAATCTGAGTTGAAGATTCTTCCACTCCAGCTAGTGGTGGAGCAGGGACCAGCCCTGGCTCTATTAAGGTTTATTTCTTTTTTAGTGCTCAGAGATGCTTAGTGTAAAATTTATGGGTTAATTAGTGGTGCAATATGTAATGGTGTAGAGTTTACAGATTAGAGGGGTACTGAGGCGAGCGCATAGCCTGCAGCTATGGCTCCTATAGTTGAGATCCCTCCTGCACTGGCGGTTGCTTAGCTGGTAGTTACTTAGCCAGTGGTTTCCTAGTTTGTCAAAGAGTAGAAGATGTTGGGTAGATTCTTGGCATTTTCTCCACATAGGTTTTCTGGTGCTCCGATCAAAGATACAGATGAGTTTCTAATTGCTTGTGAGGATAAGCTCTATAATTTTGGCCTTTTTGAGACTCGAGGTATGGATTACACTATATTTTAGCTGGACTTAGCAGATCGACATTGGTTGAGAGGTTATCTTAATTCCAGGTCAGTTGGATCCTCTCCATTGACATGGACTGAGTTCTCTAAGATATTCTTGAAGAAGCATATGCTTTATAGCCTAAGGGATAAATTAAGAGATTAGTTTCGAGATTAGAGCGTGGATCTATGATTTGTGGAGTATGAGGCATATTTTCGTAATTGGGTTGGGACTCTACTTCTATTCTAGGTTCTGAGTATGAGAGGGTTTATTGCTTTGTACGAGGATTGAGGCTTCCTCTTCACATGTATTCTCAGAGTTTGTTTGGTGTGGGTAGGTGTAACTCCTTGAAGGTACCCCCTTGATGTAACACGGTGCTTAAGACTACGAATAGCCAATGCTAACCCATGATATCTACTTAGCACTGAAATTTCATAAATGTAATGTTAAAACATTAGCAGAAACTTAAGAAAACATAAAGAGGAATTCAGACAGATGAATGATCACAGCTAAAAACTCTGTAACTGTATTACCTTTAAATCATTGGTAACTAAAAGAAACATAATCTGACTAATCTTGACAATTCTTTAATCTAAATACTGAAGAGCCACTAGGATAATCCCTAGCTAACCTTAATTGAAAGCTAAATAACTAGAATAACTTCATTAAGCATTTGAAATCATCCTAAACTTGGCCTTCGAACTATAAGGACTCATTGTCTTAATGTAGGAAATGGTGCCTGCAGTTAATCCTGCTGCTAGGGACGAACACTAGAACCTACATTATGAAACAATGTAGCACATAAGCATATATATGGTCTGTACTTCTAGAATGTACTGAGTTTGTGGGGTGGATGCAATAAGTAAAATTGAAACATCCATGCTAAGTGTAGATGGACTAACCTTGATTATGAATAAAATTGAAAGCTATAATAATATGAGAAAAACGTACAAAACAACAAATGGATAAGACCCGTGAGTCACTACACTTCGATTCAAAAATCTTTACTTTTTTTCTTGGCGGGAGATTCTTATAAACAACAAAAACAATGTGAAATATCATGGTGTCCAACATTTTACCTACATTAAGGAGAGTTGTCCTACCCTTGCCATCAGAAAAGAACCTTAACTTAGAGTGATCATTAAAATGAAACCATATTGTGAAAAATGGGGGAGACTCTATAGCGAGGCTCCTAAATCTACGATGGCACATATTTTTTAGAGAATAGGATATGCTAAACCTACATTCTCCTCTCGATTCTAAATACTACTCCTAAAACATATTCTTGTATGCTCATACTAATGAAATCTACCTTAAAATAGCATAAGGGCTTGGAAAGAGAAAACAAACTCTACTTCCTTTCCTTAAATCATATTCATGAGGAAACTCTTGGATTTCATGTCTTATCTGAGATTATAAAATCTAAATTGTACATTAAAATCATGCTATAACATTTTTAAAGTTAACCTATAAGCTTGACTCCTTGTAAACTTAGTAACTTATTCTTAAACTTGAAGCCATTAATCATCTCATAGAAACTTCATATAAATATAACAAACTCAATTATTAAGATCACTTTAATGGATAAAATCATTAATAAACATTAAATTAGATGGTAAATAATGTTCCATTCAAGAGAAAGTATCAAAATCTCAAATAATAAGAAAAGTGGGTATAAACCCAAGTAAGCCAATTTCTTCCAAATTAATTAAATTCAAATTTTTGAGAACAAGGATGGAAGAATATCCTTGTTCGAACTCCACATACCTGAATTTAGGGAATATCTTGAGGGAACCTTAAATTGGAGCCTTGGGAGTTGAACTTTTGAAAAAAACCCTACTAATTTTTTCATATGACTTTAGAGAAGTATGAGCTTTGAATAATAATTAAGAATGGGAAAATAATAGTTATTGGGTAATTTAAGTCGTCGAAGATGTTTGATATGCGTGAAAGACAAAATTACCCTAAGGAAATTTAGAAAAAGTTGCAAAATTTTTAAGTCTTAACAAGGTTGACGACCCATCAGTTTAGTGACATCTCCTCAACCTAGTCTTCTCTATCAAGCTGGATTTCGCCATTTACTCTTTAAGGCTAACGACTTGTGTTGATGGATCATCGGTTTAGTCGTTACCTAGTTGAGAACTCATAAACTTAGTCATCACTTTCAAATAGACAGACACTCCTAAGAAAAATTAGCATAACTTTCTATTCCGATAGCGGATTAATGTTAAATTATGTGCATTGTAAAAAAGAATCGAAGATTTTTAATTTAATATATAGTAGGCCGATTGAATAGATAAATTCTATGAGTTACAGTCATATAAAATTGACCCTTGTAGAATCAACTATAGGAAGTCAATCAATACAAATGCTTTCAACTCAATTTTTCTCTAAATTCTTCCTATGACCATAATCGCATTGAAAACACTTTACAATCAATGTGAATGGTCATGACACTTTTTCATGGTTTGATATAATAACTTTGGGTCCATTAGCCAAGTAACAATTAGTTTGAAACATATCTAGGAGTTTGTGGGGTATTACAATATCTCCCTCTTGGGGTCATTTGTCCTCGAACGAAGGTTGAGATGGAAAACATATCTTTATCTACAAAAGAACTATTCACCCAAAGAACATCATACAACATAATTGACCAACAACACATTGACCGAATAGGTTGAACTGATTAAGTAAGGATGTCAGTGAGTAAAATAGATTAAATGGGATTTTTTACCTCAACCTGATTCTGATCCAGGAGTAAATATTTATCGACTCATCATAACTTCTTATTCTTCCCATGTAGCTCCCTAAATTGATTGATTTCACCAATAACTTTTACTAAGATCACATCCTTATTCTTTAGCCTTCGAACTTGTCGATAAATAATTTCAACTAGGATTTTCTCATAGTACAACCTATCCTTGACTATAATACTTTCTATGGGGACTTCTAAGAATAGGTCCCTAATGAACCTGTTTAACATCAAAACATGGTTGATTGGATGGACGGTGGCTTATTCTTCTGGAAGATATAACTTGTAAAAACATTCTCCATCACACCTTCATTTTTCATAAGTACCAATAAATCGGGGACTAAACTTCCCTTTCTTCCCAGATCTCACTATCCTTTTCATGGGTGGCACATATAACAAAACCAAATAACCTACTTTAAACTCAAGTTATATAATATCTTCAACAACACCTACTCACCTACTCCCCAACTTCAAACTTTAGTTATCTTTTATGCACATCTATATATGATTTATGGAGATTTGGAGTGGTTCTCAACCTCTCACAAATCAGCTGGACCTTTTCCATATCTTCATGAACATAATTGAGCCAAACCAAGGTTATTTCACCAACATTAAACCAACCTATAGGTGACCTGCATCGATGCCCACATTATGCTTTAAGCCAAGCCATTTGAACACTAACATGATAACTACTATTATAGGAAAAATCAATCAAAGGTAAATAATAATCCCAGCTTCTATTAAAGTCTATCTCACACACTCTTAACATATGTTCAAATGTCTAAATTGTACACTTATCCTGACCATATTTTTATGGATTAAAAATCAAACTAAGTTTCACCTTTCTACCAATGCCTTTCTGAAATAATTTCCATAACTGGTAAGTGAATTGTATGCCTCTCTCTGAAGTAATGGACAAAGGAATCCCAATGAGGCTTACTAACTTACGAAATACATTTTAGCATAATCTTCCATCTTATCAGGAGTATTAATATCTAAGAAATGGGATAATTTTGTCATTTGATACACGATGATGCAAATTTAATCATGCTAATAACTGGTGCGAGAAAGTCTAGCAACAAAATCCATATTAATGACCTCCCACTTCTAAGTGGGAAGACATATCCTATACCATACCTCTATTTCTTTGATGATCAATCTTTACATGCTTTAAACTGGGACATCTTTCCAAAAACTATGCTATGTCCTTCTTAATACCACTGCACCAATAAATATCACATAAGTCATTGTACATTTCTATAAAAGCATGTTGAATCAAATACATCAAACTGTGAGCCTCTATTAATTTTCTTTCTCTAAACCCATCAACATTTGGAACACAAAGACGAACTTGATAATAATAGACACCATATCCCCTTTTGGAGAAAACCTGTACCATTTGATGCTAAATTATATCCAATATCTGGCTAAGTAAGGATCACTAAGCTGCTTGTCCTTAACTTCCACCACTAAGGATGATTTTACACCGTTCTAGACCACTCTTCCCCACTATCCATATCAAGAAAACATACTCTCAAACTAGCTAACCTATACAATTATTTGGCCAACTCCTGCTCTTCTTTCATAACATAGCCACACTACCTATAAACAACCTACTCAATGCGTCTTTCACTATATTCTCCTTACCCGAATGGTAAAGCATATTCATGTCATAATCTTTTAACAAATCCAGCTATCTCCTTTGACGAAAATTCTACTCCCTTTACATAAATACATATTAAAGACTTATGATCATTTAAAATATCAACATGCAAACCATATAAATAGTGTTTTCCAATCTTTAGAACAAACAACACATCTGCTAACTCTGAATCATGGGTTGGATAATTCTTTTCAGGATCTTTAAGTTGTTTAGAGGCATAGGTTATTACCCTCCTATTTTGAATCAAAACACAACCTAACCTATCTCTGGAAGAATCATTATATACCATGCATTCGTCCAACCCCTCCCAAAAGGCTAGCATTAGAGCCGAAGTCAGTATATCCTTTAAATCTTGGAAACTTTTCTCACATTTAATTGACAATACAAATTTCACCTTCTTCTTGGTCAACTTAGTCAATGGCATAGCCATTGAGGAAAGACCCTTAAAAAACCTTCTATAGTAATTGACTAAATCCAAAAAGCTTAAAATATTAGATAGAGTAATGGGTCTAAGCTAGTGTTTCATTGCATTCATCTTATGAGGGTCCATATGAATACCTAACCTCGAAATTACTTGACCCAAAAATGTAATAGACTCCAACAAAAATTCACTTTTACAAAACTTTGTATAATGTGGAGGATTCAACACTATTCTAATATGGTCTGGGTGCTCTTTCTTTCTTCGAGAATATACAAGTGTGTCATATATGAAAACATTGACAAATATGTCCTTGTACTGCTTGAAGACGCTGTTTATTATAGCCACAAAGGCTGCAAAAGCATTTGTTAGCCTAAAAGACATAACCACAAACTCAAAATTACAATAATGGATTTTGAAAGCATCCTTGAGGATGTCATGCTCCCCAACCTTCAACTAGTAATACACCGACTTGAGATAAATCTTTGAAAACCAACGGTCACCTTGAAGCTCATAAAACAAAACATCGATTCTAGAAATAGGGTACTTTTTCTTGATGGTGACCTTGTTTATGACTTGGTTTAACTGTAAGACCCTGCAAAGTTCTCCCATAGTCTGAGCTTTAGAGCGTGTCAAGTGAAGTGTAATTTCGGCCTTAAAAGATCAAGAAAAGACTTCCAAAGTGAGAAATATTTAAACCATTTAGAATTTCTTTACTTGAAATGCACTAAGGCTTAGATAATTGAATAAGATTTTTGTTGATACCAAATTCGCCAAAATCTAAAATTTGGGGGAAGAGTTAGGCCATTTTAGTGAGATAGCGTACCACCTGGTACTTTAGCGCGTCGTAGAGCCAGCCAAAATGGCAATTGTCAAAATCCAGTAAGCCTCCATAATTTCACCATGTCGTGGTGTATTTTTAGTTCGCAATCAATGTGGAAACATAATTTCCATTGCATCATTCCATCAAGCAGTTTCCCAATTGTCCAATTTTTAGTAAGTTGGCGTGATTATGGTGTGTCGCGCTAGCGTGTAAAATTGAGATTTTTCCAATTCTGGATTTTAATTCTAAGGGAAATACGGTCATTTTTCTACCCCTATATATGCTCTTTAACATGAGATTTCTAATTATTTCACCCAAATATACTAGTCTTCTCTCAATTTTCCTGAAGAACAACTTAGGTTTTAACCCAAAAGATCAAGAACTCAAGATTCCTCCATTAATTTTTCTAGAATCAAGAAACTAAGGTATGCAGATATTAATTGTTGGGTTCCTTTCACCCATGAAGTTCAAGAAACCTTTTCTAAATTTAAATATCTTATATTGATGAGTTTTTCATGATTCATGTGAATTGAAGTTGAAGTTCATGTTATTTTCGAGTTTTAATTCATGATTTAGTTAGAAAGTTTCAAGCTTTGATCCTAGTATGTGATATTCATGTGATGTTCATGGTAAACCCTTTTCATGTTGCATGTTAAGTGATGTGTTTATGTCAATTAAGTGTAGAAATTTTTGAATAACCAAAGCATGCTCCTGATGTATTTGATAAAATGATTATGTGATTAGAAATCCCCAATTGTGTGTAAATGTGTGCATACCAAGTGTTTGCTGAAAAGACTTTGTGC
Source organism: Capsicum annuum (assembly GCF_002878395.1). Classification (NCBI taxonomy): domain Eukaryota; kingdom Viridiplantae; phylum Streptophyta; class Magnoliopsida; order Solanales; family Solanaceae; genus Capsicum; species Capsicum annuum. The sequence goes on along the minus strand of NW_025842902.1, from coordinate 508,252 downwards.
ATGAGTTGTGAAATTTTAGCATGAAATCCAAATATTATATGCTATTCAATGCATGATAAGTTCTTGTTGCAAGACCTTGTTAAATGGAATATGAGCCAATAGCATTCCTCCCTATACTATCACATGTTTATGATTTCCAAGTGTATTATCTCTAGATCTATTAAATCTCCTAAAGTGACCCTATAGAGGAGTGTTATCAGTCACTTTCTATATAATCGTCTAATAATAACTGACTCACCCACTTAAGTAGAGAGTAAGAAGGGTTCAAAATGAATTTTAGGACATACTCCAAAATTTACAACAAGTGGGGTCACAAAAGAGAGATTTAACCCAGGTTTAATAACAAATAAACCTTAAGGTGAAGGGCACAAAGCATACCAGTGAAAAAATATGGGGAGTTCTCATTATCTTAATGGGATGGTATAACATATAAATAGCTCTGACTATGAAAGCCACAGATACTAGATGATATGTTATTCTATGAAGCTGGGAGGTCTAATTGAGCTGCTGAATCAGTGGACTGAGTCTAAGGATGATTAAATCTTCTTCCACGCTTATAATACAGGCATTCCTTGATTATACAGAATATCTTACCACAAGAATGACAACCATATCTACCCATAAAGAAATCACCTAGATGGGTCTTACCACACTTTGCGCTGGTGGGATAACTAGTTCTCCCAACCATAATACTTCTGGGAACTAGAAGTTGGAGCTTTTCCCCACTGCTCGTGTTTAATTCGAAATATAGGGGCACTTACAGAGGGTAGTGCAGGTGCTGATGAGTGATCCTTAAACTAAAAATGATTTCCCCCTCTTGATTTCTGCTTATTAAATCCAAACTGTTTTGTCCTACCCTACTTATTCCTCACTTTTTACTTTAACTTTTTCACCTTAATCTACTAAGCATTGGTCATCAAATGAGCAATATCCATATCCCCAATCAATATAGCAGTCCTACTTTCCTTTAATTCCAACTTAGATACTCTAGTGACAAACATACTTATAAGAGCTCTAGAATCCGGCAACAACACTGGGACATACTTAGCTAGCTTGATGAACTTAAGGCAATATTCCTTCACTAACTAGATCCTTGCCCCAGGTTTATGAAATAATCTACCATAGACTTCCTTATTTCATGATGAAAGAACCTATGTAAAAATGTAGTTTATAACACATCCTAACTCATAAGAACTAGATTTTCACCTCTACTATCCTTCCACATGATAACACAAGCATAAGCAATATCCTTCATTTGATAAGAAGCTAATTCCACACTTTCATCTTTAATAACATTCCTAATTTATGTAATTTTTTTCACCATATCGATGAAGAACTATGGATCATAATTCACCTTTGACCAAAAGAATTTAGGTTGCTTCATCCTCATAAAATCTCAATCTCTGCTTGAAGCTATATTACCATTTTTTATGAAATGGGACCACTGCTAGTTGGTTTCCCTAAACATTACCATTGATATCCTGGGCTAACACTTGGAATGCAGCCCGAAAATCAACATAAAACACATTTTCATTTAGAGAGTCTACAAGTGTAGTGCAGTTATCTGATCCCTATTTCTACATATGTAGGATCTGTGAGGTGGCATTCTCTATCATGTGAAAGAATAAATTATAGAAAATAAAGATAACCTTAAGGAATGAAAGATATCATTAAAGAAAGAATGGTACCTAATATGTCCTATAGTCTCTTTCTCATAAGTTTGGAACACTTCACACCCATGAACAAGACTCTACATGACACGGCATTCAGACTCCCTTGTAATGGTCAAAACCATATGCTCTAAAATCATGTTTGTAATTCCCTGAAGATACCCCTTGGACATCACACGATGGCTAAGACTATGAATAACCCAAGCTAACCCATGATATCCACCCAACATTGAGCTCTTATAAATTTCACCTCAAAACATAAGCGAAAACTAAAGAAAACATAAAGCAGAATTCAAACAAATAAATAATCTCAACTAAAAACTTGGTAACTTAATGAAATTCAAATCTATAGAAAATGAATGAAACATAATCTGACTAGTCTTGACAAGTTTCTAATCTAACCTTTTAAGAGCCACTGGGAAAGACCTCAGCTTACAAAAACTGAAAGATGAATAACTAAAATAACTTTATTAAACATAAGAAATAATCATAAGCTTGGCTCTCAAACTATAAGGATACAAAAACTGTCTAAATATAGGAAATGGTGCATGTATTAAATTGTGATACTGGGGATGAATACAAAAACCTACTTGATGAAACAATATATAGCACATAGACATATTTGAGGTTAGTACTTTTGAAAGGTACAAAATATGTGGGTTGAATGCAATAAGTAATACAGTCATATGTCATTAATAAAACATGAATGCTATGTGTAGGTGGACTCGCTGTGATTATGAATAAAACCTAAAGAGGTAATAATATGAGCAAAAATCATAAAATCACACATGAAAAAAGGCTAGCGAGTCACTGCACTTAGATTCTAAAATATTATCTTTTATTTTCTTGATAGGAGATTATTGTAACCCACATAAACCATGTGAGATATCATGGAGTCTAACATCTTACCGATGTTAAAGAGAGTTTTCAACCCTTGCCATCAGAATAGAACCTTAACTTCGAGTGACCACTAAATTGAACGAAAATTTGAAAATAGGGGGACAATCTCTGACATGGGCCCTAATCCTATGGTGGTACGTAGTTTCTAGAGAATAGGATGTCAACCCACAGTCCCCTCTCAGTGCTAAATACTACTCCCAACACATATACTTACATACTCGTACTTATGAAATCCACCTTAAAATAACATAAGGGTTTATAAACAGAAAACTAGTTCTGCTTTTTTTGCTTAAATCATATTCATGAGGATCCTTAGGTGTTGATCTTCTGAAAGAAGCCTTACTGCTTTTATATTGAGGTGGTGAGAAGTATGAGCTTTAAAAACTAAGAGTGGAAAAATAACATTTATTTACTAATTTAGGTCATGGAAGAGGAGTTTGATTCAAGTAAAAAAACAAATTACCCCTAATGGTATTTAAAACAAGTTGCCAGAATTTTGAGTCAACATAAAGGTTGACAATTCATTAGTTTGGTAACATGTCATCACCTTAACCATCACTATCAAGCTATATTTTGTCATTTGATTTTCAAGGCCAACGACTTAACTTGACAACTCATAAGCATAGTCGTCACCTAGTTTACAACTTGTTAACTTAGTCATGACCTTCTGACAGATAGACACTCTTAAGAAAAATAAGCAAAATTTATACTCTGATATTAGATTTAGGTAAAATTTGATGTGTTTGAAAGAATACAACAAAATAATTCATATGGAATATATTAGGCCACCTAAATCATTATTTTGTAGGAGTTACACTCATTTAACCTTGACCTTTATAAAGACCAATATAAAAAGTCAATCTATACAAATACTTTCAACTCAACATTGCTCTATGTGCTTTCTATGACAACAATCACATTTAAAACTCTTCACACTCAATGTGAATAACCATGATATTATTTATGTTTTTATATATTCTCATTAAGGCCTTTAATCATGTACCAACTTAATGAAAACTTATTTAGGATCCTATGGAGTAGTTTTTTGTCAAAACTAATAGATTTATTTTTTAAAAAGCGAATTACATCACCCATCCATACAATTATAGAACTAGTACAAACACTAAAAGTAGAACAAATACAAAACTACCTATTTATGCACAACTCCTCTATTTTATCTTTCTTCTTGTAATATCCTCATAACTCATATTCTATCCCTCCTGTAGTATCCATTATAAAATTTACAATTATATTCATCTTGCACTCCATATTTATGTTATTAGATATTGCCATATATAGTTTTCATGATAAGAAGCTAACCTACAAAGGGACAAGTCATTAGAGGTGCAAAGTACTGTATAGTTGGAATACAGTATCAGCATAATTTTATCCTCTTGTGTAAAAAACTTGCAGGTGCTATTTCTAATGACTTGGGCAGTTGATCTAATGATATTCAATACCTAATCATCATCCAGCTATAAAAGGAAAGATATACCTCATTAATAATTTGTTTTTTCAAGTGTTAAAGAGTGTAAAGTGAGGCAGTAAAACCCCATTTCTATACTATTCAAGTTCTTATTGACAAGTATATAGTTTAAAATAATTGTCTTAATTAAGTGCTGAATTGTAATTGAACTACTCATGTTATATGAGTAGTGCTTTAGTTTGTCTGAGCTACTTAGGTAGAGTTACCTAAGTTTTTTACTGTTTAGAGTACCCCAGTGTTTGAGGGAAACTTTGAAGAGGTGCCAAGGTCTGCTTGCAATAGAGGTATTGCAAGTAAGAGAAACCTAGAGTTAGGTTCAAAGTCAAGTCTATAATCAAGAAGTTGGTTATAGTGGACTCTTTTGGTGTTTGTGAGGGCAAGTTATAGTTTTTCCCAATTTGGATTTCCATATTAAAACCATGTGTTCTTAATTTCTTACATTGCCACTAAATTTCTAGAACCTCCAAGTTGCTTTAATTATCAATCACTTGAAATTGATCCTGAGGAATATGGTACTTCACTATGGGGCTTAACCCCTAAGGGTTTAAAAATTATCACCTTTGGATGAGGCACTTTACGGTTCTAAACAACTTTATTCTTTCAATCTATATATGGTATATGAGAGCTACAGAAGTACCACAAAGTAAGTCTCTGCTTACTTTTCCAGATGCCCTTCTAACAATCCTGATTGACCAACAATGTATGTCTCTAATAGTAATTCTGATTAGCCACCACTTTAATATATTTGTGACACAAGTATTAGAGAAATTACATTGAAATAACAAGTGTTATATTATCTCATACCTATTTGTACAAAGTGCACAACTTTCCTTATTACTCAGACTCACTCTCTTAAGCCTAGTTTTATTCATCAATCTTTTATGCATTGCTAGCTAATATATACATTGGTGTTTTTGAATACTAGCTTTGCACCACACCCCTCTCTATGAAGGCTATTAAGGTAACTAGCCCTTAAACTATTTATATCCACTAAGAATATTATACTTTCCCTGAGATTTCAACAAACTATTTTGGATAATACCAGTACCAAACACTCTCATTAGACCATATATTTTTTTATAGTTTATATTTTTCTAAGGCTTTTTATCACACTCAGGTGATGGAGGAAATGTACTATAAAGCCCGTGGGGGCAACAATAGGAGGACTTGGTATTTCTGTGGTTTAAGTGAAAGTTATAGTAGTTCATAATTAAGAAGTCATAGTAATCATGGAATATATCTTTTATATCTACAGTATGAGCCTCAGAGTTAGCTCTATTGACCTATTCAACCAGTGCTTCAGATTACTGACAGAGGTCAGTCTAGTTCCAGTGAACATAAGGATCAGGTGGTAGTTAATCTTTGAGGGGTTCATTTTCTTGTCATTCTTAGAGTGGATTCTATTTTGGGTCAGCTATATCTTCTGGTTATAGTTTAGCTTTGGTGACAACTTATAGTTGTGGAGCTCATGGTCATTATTTGCAAGAGTTCCATAGTCGTAGGGTGATTATTTCTTCAACTCAAATCATTTCCCTTATTGGATAGTTCATCCCTCAGCTAGAGATTATTAGGGACGTAGGGAAGGTTCCCAAGATACTCGATATAGTTCTCATATAGGTAGGATAGAAGATCATTTTAGAGCCCATCCAGGTGGAAGGTGTGGTCAGTTGTATGAAGTTCCTGCTAAACTCAAGGTTGCGTCTTCGAATTATTTTGTTATAAGTATGATTTTGGTGTGCCATCAGTAGACCCTTACTTTATTTGATAGAAGATCTACTAATTCTTATGTATCTCCTTATTAAGCTCCACGGTGAGAGTTATCTTGTTTATTTATCAGCCAGGACATTACATATATTGACTCCTATTGGTGCTTTTTTAGTGGTAAATTAGGTTTCTACGTCATGTGTTGTGATTCTTAGGGATGTTGATACTTATGTTGAACTTATTATTCTAGATATGCTAGATTTTGATGTGATTATTGGCATGGACTTATTATTCCAAAAGCATGCAGTCATGGATAATTTTTCTATGCCTAGTATACCCCCAGTTATGTTATAAAGAGCTATTTGTCATGAGGCAATGAGGATCATTTCTTATATTTGTCCAGTATACTTATTCTGAGGGGTTATGAGTCAAATCTCACTTATATTTATGATGTTAGTGTGAAGAGTCTGTCGTTTGACTCTGTTCTGGTAGTTCATGAATTTTTTAATATTTTTTGTACAAACCTCCCCGGTATACCTCCTACCTGTAAGATTGAGTTTGTTATTAATCTTGAGCTTGGAACCAAACCTATTTTTGTGGCACCTTACTATATGGCTTCTTTAGAGCTTAAGAAGATAAATTCTCAACTTCAGGACCTTTTTGGTAAGGGTTTTATTAGACTGAGTGTGTCTTATTTAGGATCTCCTGTGTTTATGATGAAGAAAGATATCTCCATACTTATGTTCATTATTTATAGGAAGCTTAATAAGGTGACCATAAAGAACCATTATTTTATGGCTTATATTGATGACTTGTTTCACCAAATTCGGGGTGCAACAATGTTTTTTAAGGTTGATTAGAGATTGGATTACTCTTAGTTAAGGTTTCAGGATGATAATATCCCGTAAATATATTTTAGAACCCATCATAGTCATTATAAGTTCTTAGTGATGTCTATTGGGTTGACTCTTTCCCCAGTTATGTTCGTGGATTTGACAAATTGAGTGTTCAAGCCTTATTTAGATTCCTTTGTGATTGTGTTCATCGATGACATCCTTGTGTATTCGAGGAGTAGATAGGAGCGTAGTAAAGATTGAAGCTATTCACCATTAGGTTAGGCCTACATCTCTGACTAAGTTTCATAGAATTATCGGCTTGTCTGGTTATTGCAAATGATTCATAGAGGTTTTTTCTAATGTTTTATCACATATGACTAGCTGTACTAGAAAGGAGTTTCCGTATCAATGGTATGATAAGTGAGAGTCAAGATTTGGAAAGCTCAAGGATTTTCTCATTTTAGCTCCTATTCTAGTTCTTCCTATAGAGAGTGAGGAATTCATAGTATTTTATAAGGTACCCAATGTTGGCATGGGTAGTGTGTTGATGCAGCATGGTTATGTTATCACTTATGCTTTGAGGCAGCTTAAGGTGCACAAGCGCAACCACCTCACTCATGATTTTGAGTTGTTGTGGTAGTTTTTATGCTTAAGAGTTTTAGGCATTATCTCCATGGTGTGCATTCTGAGGTTTTTACAAATCATTGTAGTCTTCAATATCTTATCACCTAAAGGGAACATAATTCCAGGAAGCGTTGATAGATATAGTATCTTAAGGATTATGATATTCTATCTTATATCATCCTAGTAATGAGAATGTGGTAGCAGATCCCTTTAGTCATAAGACGATGAATATAGGTAGTTTGGCTTGTATTTTAGTTTCTCAGAGGCCATTCCCATGACACATTCAGTACTTAAAGAACTTGATGGTTTGCCTTGATATTTAAGACCCTAGGAGGATTCTTTTTAGTGTTGACGTGAGATTTTTGATTTTTGAGAAAATTTGAGATCGTCATTTTGAGGATAGTAAGATTATCTTCCTTTGTAATCAGGTGTTGAGTGGTGAGTCCAAGAGGAACACCATAGATTTTGAGGGTGTTTTGAGATCTTATAGTTAGATTTGTGTTTCTAAGGTCTATGATTTAATTCAGTTGATTTTGCATGATGCTTATGGCTCTGGATATTCTATTCACCTAGGTATAACCAAGATTTATAGATGTTTGAGACAATATTATTTATGGAGTGGTATGAAGAGAGATATGGAAAACCTTGTAGTTTATTGCCTTTATTATCAGGAGGTAAAGGTTGAGCGTTAATGACCAGGTGGTTTGATACCAGCACTTCCCATTCTTGAGTAGAAGTACGAAAGCATTACTATGGAACTTATTAGTGGCTTAACTCGTACTTCTTATGGTTCTGATGGAATTAGGGTCATTGTAGACTGGTTAACCAAGTCAACATATTTTATTCCTATTCAGATTTCTTTCAACGCCAAGAGGTTATCTTATGTCTATGTTAGAGAGATAGTTTATTTGCATAGTAAGCCTTTATCAATCATATCGTACTAAGATTTCGTGCTAACTACTAGATTTTGGAGAGCTTTACAGGAGGAGTTGGGTACTCAGGTAGATCTTAGTACAGACTTTCATCAACAGATATATGGCCAGTCTAAGTGGACTATTAGGTGCGCAAAAATATATGCTAAGCTTACATTGTGGATTTTGGAGGTCAGTGGTAGCTATAAATAGCTTTGGTAGAGTTTTTATATAACATTTGTTATTATTCAAGTATTGAGATGGTGCCTTTTGAGTCTTTATATGGTATGAGATTTGTTCTCTAGTTGGACGGTTATAGACTTCTGAGATTAGACCCCATGGTACCAATTATCTTCAACCATTGTTAGATAGAGTCAGGGTAATTTAGGATAGGTTGTGAGTAGCTCTGAATAGGCAGAAGGCCTGTACAGACTGTAGGCTTTATGCCTTGAGATTTGGAGTTGAAGATCAAGTATTCCTCTATATGTCACCCATGAAGGGTGTGATGAGGTTATGGAGAAAGGACAACCTCATAACAAAATATATTAGACCTTTTGAGATTTTTTTCACAGTTAGTGAGGTGGATTATCAGTTAAATTTACTTCTAGATTTTCTTGTTGTCCATCTAGTTTTACATGTGTCTATGTTGTGGCAATACATTTCTAATCCATCTCATGTTCTTAGATGGTATTCAATCTAGTTAGATGAGCGGTTGACCTTTTTGGAGTAGCGTGTGATTATTTAGTAAAGTGATGTCTGGCGGTTGCGCACTACATAGATTCCTATAGTTGAGGTTCAATGGAAATACCACCCAGTAGAGGAGGCTACTTGGGAGATCGAGAGAGAGATGCAGAACCAGTATCCTCACATGTTCAAGACTTAAGATACATCTTAATCCTTAACTTTCATGGATGGAAGTTGTTTTAGTAATGGATATTACAATGACCCTTTAGGTCATTTTTCATATTTCTACTTCTTTTTCCATTAGAAATTTTCTATAGCTGCCGCAGGTACTTTATAATTTAAAGGAACTATCTATTTGGTTAACGGGAAGTTTAGTTAGTTGTTAAAGCCAATTTCTTTTTTTAAAGCCTTCACTGGTTCCTAAAGGATACTAGGCAAAAACTTTAGGTAAACAACCTTGAATGCAAATTTTGACTGTTCCAGAAACTCTAGAATGTTAATTTTTGTCCAGGAGGACTTTTCTTTTGGGTATCGAGGCACACAGGGTAATTTTGACCTATTCATCAAAGAGTTTTAAAAATGGAAATTTAGTGTGGGATCGACTTTTAATTAAAACAACCTTGGATTGAAATTTTTACTGCACTATTGAGTTTGGAACAACAAATTTTTGTGTGGTAACATAGTTTTTTTGCATGTATGTGGTTCCGATTAAATCCTGAACCCCAATTGAAGTCCATTCCGGACATACAAAAGTCTGGTGCACCAGGTCAGTACTGCAAACTACACTTGCAAAGGCTAAATGACAATGGCCAAGCTCAGCTCAAAATCACGAAGGGTAAATCACAATTTTGATGATCACAATTGATACATCAAGGCACCTGGGATAGGATTAATAGACCCATTTGTCTTGATTTGTCCCATTCTTCATCCATTTAAAGAAAGCTAAAACCATAAATAGTGCGATATCTTTAAATTGATGCTTGTGGTTGAGTTGCGAGGTTGTGTAGAAATTATTTAAGTGATTATGTTTTGATTTGTGGCAAGATTTAACACTTTTCATGGTAGATATTCTTATTTCTTCAAAAATTCCAAAATCTTTGAGGCATGATTTTAGCCCCAAATTAACTCGAATTTTACCTATTTTTAGGGTAATGATTCATTGAGCATGAGGTTGGGTTGATTTTAGCAATATTGATTTTGTAAGTGAGGCCTATATGGAATTTTTAGACCGAAACACAATACTAAAATATAGGTTTAGTCATTCTTATATAGATTAGTAGAATATGATTTTCATTGCTTGGCATCTTGCAAAATCTTCTCGGAAGGGAAAAACGGTGATTTAGTGGATTGTTTTAGCTTTCTTCAACATTTAGGCAGGCTAGGTTTTACCCCATTTTAGATTGAACTAATTCATATTATATTTATGATATTTTGTTTGATTTGGGATGGGTTTTATGTGTTTGTGTAATAAATTTCAATACTTGAGTTAGTTGGATCATTTAGGCTATTTTGGATATTGCTTTGGATAAATTTAGCCTTGTTAAATTTTACCTTTATTGAAGTTGATCTTGTAGGGTCTTTTTAAGGGTGGAAATGCTTTGGTTAATATACTAGGGTGTAGATTTCCTTGATCACTTGATATTAGGGTGGAACTTACCCTTTTTTTCCATTACCTTAGGTCATATTTACTTACATTCCCTCTATTGAAAGGATTTTCTATCCTACGGCTAGTTATGGCTTCTTCAACATTTAATAGTGGATTTAGATACCTTATCCTAGTCTTGTATAGACATTACTTGGTAAAAGGTTTTGAGGAACTTGAAGTAGGCTCTTTGACCCACCTTAGGCACAGACTTGTGTTAGTTATTGAAGATTTTTTTTATACCTTTGTGTACATCTCAGAGAGGTTTTATTCAGTGATATTGAAGTGTCTTGTTACTTGATGGTTATTATGGATTGACATTACGAGTAACACTTTTTAATTAAACTATATGAATAAATGATGAGCTAATAGATTAGGCCATTGATTAAGCCATTCATTAGGATATTAATGGGGTCATTGGGTATTCCATTGACTAACTTTTTTGCTATTTAGCAATTATGCTATTGATTATACTAAAGATTATGCTTATTTCTTGTATTATCTATTACGCTATTGATTATTCCAATGATTATGCTATATTAGAGATTATGCTATTGATTATGCAAAAGATTATGTTTATTGGTTGTATTAGAAATTACACTATTAATTGTACTTAAGATCATGCCTATTAATAGTATTGGAGATTATTTTATTAATTATGCCAAAGATCATGCTTATTGGACTATATTAGTGATATTTATATAGATTATGCTAGAGATAATGCTTCTATTATGATTAGTAATCATGCTGATAGTTATGCTATTGTATATTCTAAAGATTATGTTATTGACTATGGTAATGATTATACAATTACTTTCATAAGTTTGGATATTGATTATGATATGAATTATGAAAAAGCATGTTCGAGTCTGGATAATGATGATGATATCAATTATTTATACCTAGCGCAATTTTGGAGGAAGGTTATGATATTGACGATATTGATGGTATTGGTGATGATATGGAGAATGATGATGGTGTTTTGATGATATTGTTAATTTTACTTACCAGTTTGAGTCTGGCACTACCTTTAAATCATGATGATATACATATTATGATATGATTATATCGGGGTGTGAGATTGGTAATAGTGATTCTAGCTATGTTGGAAAATGCAAAAATGCTTATAATGTGGCATGATATTGCAACACCTTTCATTTTTGGGCTACAATTCAAACCATTGTTCCTATGTGTATTAACTCAAAACCAATTCTTCCTAAATGAATATAAGCATCTTGATCATTATCCTAGTGTGAAGAGTGCATGTGAGGTGAAAAATATTCATAGGAAATACTTCGAGCAAAGTTAAGCTAAGAGCTTTTGATTCAAATAAATTTTTGTATTTGATCCTAAAAGGATCAAATTTGAACTTGAATAACTTCTCGACTATGTGGAATTTTTGAGCTCAAGACCCACAAAATAGTAGATAATTTAGTTATATTTTAAATACATCCAGTTTCTCCTTAATTCGACACCCGAGAAAAACATTATGAGCATTATCATGAGGAACTAGTGAGGGTCCGTGATTTTAGCGTGCTTAAGCACCGCAGTAACCTCCTTGACATGGAGGTTTTGTTTCCTACATTGATTAGTAAAGGCCTACAGTGCATTTCGGTCTTTCTCTCTCACCCTAAACTCCAAAATTAGTGACTTACAGTTTAAAAGGGGCAATATTTTCCCTATTCCTCTTCGTTCATCATACATAAATCCTTTCTCTTTTTTCTAAGAACAAAATTCAAGATTTCATCCACAAGAATTCAATGATTCAAGTTCCAATTTCATGCTTTCTTCAAGAATTCATCCAATTGAGGTATGTAGGGTATTCTTCAATGGTTCTTTTCACCTATTGAGTCCCAAAAATCCCTTTTTGTTCATGTATGAGTTTCTTATCCTCTTTTATGAAAATATCAATGTTAATTATGGATTTTATCCATGTTTTCTTAGTAGTTTTGAATTGAATCCATGTCAATAAGTTGCCTCTTGTGAAATATGTAGTTCAAGCTTTAAGTTCCAATCACCCACATTATGTATGGTTGAAACCATGTTTACTTACCAATACATGAATTAAACCATGAAAAGAAAGTGTCCTATAAAGTTTAATATATTCTTATTTTCAAATTCATGGACTTTATCAGTTTATTGAAAGACTATGTTTTGGGCCTTTGAATTATGAATTTCATTATAGTGTTTTAAATGAAGGGTTGTATTTTAAGTATCATTTAATGTTGGAGGGTTATGAACACCTGATACATATTTGTTTTTACATGTTTTCATTTTCAAGTAACTAGTTAGTCAAGCACTGATTTTATTATCTTATTCAGATTATTATATTCATGCTGAGCACTTACCATTATAGTACTATGTCATGTTAAACAAATACTAATACTAGTGTCATTCAACTAGGAATAACACTTAGAATCGAGTGAACGTAGGGATGGCATCTCCCCATTCAATTAGGCATGTGTCATTAGTAGCAGTCTGTAAGTTCCAGACCTATGTCACTACCATAGATTATATGGGGTCCCTTATCTTTTAGGCATGACAACTTTGTCCTTTGGGATGTCTGTCATATGGATCTACATCATCGGTCAAGTGTTGGTACCCCTAGCAATGTACCAACACCCTTTCAACTGTGTAACAGGTTGGATCCCAATAGCTTAGAATATGGCATGTTGGTTGTGGTAAGCTCTCGCTATTCAGTTCACTATTCAGAATATCTTATTTTATGTTTGCATTACCAACTGTACAAATATCAGTTATTCAATTTATTAGTTATTTAGCTATTAAGTTTTAAATATTCTTTTAGAACACGCTAATGCTTGATCTTGAGTTAATTTTACGTGTTCATGTTTACATGTTCGGTATTCATACATGAACCAGTATGTTTTTTATAGCCTATTCATCTTTTCATGATATTTACATATAGTATTAATGTTTCTACTGCTTCCTACCTGACAAAAATTTTTTCAACTCATGATTTATAAATTTAACTATGACTTACCATTAATGTACAACCATCACTTAAATGCATATTTCAACAAATAGCTTATCCTCATCTTTGAACCATGTTTTAAATATTTCCATGATTTAGTGTATATCCTATATACTCAGTATATTCAAAAATACTAACTATATATATGCGTTTGTGACTACATTCTATTATAATGTAGGTACCATATGTAGTCCACAAACCAGGGTTTGACTGTAGGTACTAGATAAAGTCCACACACCAGGGTCAGGCAGTTATCAGTATTCAGCCAGTAGGTGATGAGCTTTCTTAATTTTAGGACACTAGTCCATTGCATTTCATGTATTGAATTTTTATTATTTCTTAGGTATTATATTTGGTAGTTGGAGGCATATCCTAGTTACCTATAGTCAGTATGGTAGAGGCTTCATAGATAATACTTCAAAGTCATCATATGTTATTCAAGTTGTTTCTTAAGATTTATCATGTTGTAAACTATTACATTATCTTATTTACTTAGATTTTCTCATGACTATATTTCTGCTAAGTAAATTTAGCTTTTATATAAAATTTAAATAAGTTTCTCAAGCTGTATCCCAGTAAATGGGTTAGGTTAGGATCACTTATGGTTCTAAGCACCTTGTTACGATTATGGGGTAGCCTCGGTCGTGACAAATATGAATAAATTTTAGTGACGTAATGATTAGTTGATAGATGGTGAATTATTGATAAATGATTATTCGTTGGCATATAATGAATAGTTAATCATTAATGATTTGGTGATAAATAGGGATTAGTTGATAAATAGTGACTAGTTGACAATTGATGGTTAGCCAATAAATATGGTTAATGGGTAAATGATGGATATGTTGTGGTATGGCATAGAAGAATTCTAGTTATATCATAAGAGTTGATAAATGACGGTCGTGGGTTATACTATCTTATTTATACCTTCCAGGCTTATATGGGCTTTCAATGGGTTATTTACTTTTCTACTATAGTTGGTTTATGTAGGGCAATTTTGTAGTTTCGATTGCATGTACTGATGCTTTATGTTATGTTATGATATTATCTAATTCAGTCACTTATCTATGTAAAGTGTGTTTGAATCACTATTATATTTGTCTCCTTACCATGGCTTAGTTATATTATCCTACATTTTATCATACTTATATCATAATTTAGCTTAATTAACTAAAGATGCCTACTGAGTACCCATTGTTTGTGTTCTCATACTACACTTTTGTACCTTTTTTTGCAAATCCAAGTTCTCGTTGTTACCATTGGTCAATGTTCATGCTATTTTTATTTTTGAGATACGGTGAACTCTTGGTGTCAAAGTCACCCATTTGCTTCTATCTTCATTATGCCTAGTCTATAGTTTCAAGACAAATGGTATGGACTATTTTAGATAAATAATTTGTATTATTGGTCTTGCATTGTCTCTACTAGGGTGTGGGATGGTATCTATGTATTGTCTCTAACAGGTCGTGGGATGGTATCTATGTATCGACTATCTTGTTCAATTCCTAATACCCTACTTTACTTACAAGTTACACTTATTATTTATCGCCTTGTGAGCATTTTCTACCAAGTTAACCATTATGTTTAACTCCGAGATATGGTTTGGATTACCTACTTATAGGTAGAGTAGGTTCCATCATGACTCTGAAATCTAGTCATGATAGGTCTGTCAGTCGCTATAGCGTCCAAGGCTTGACCAATTGGGTTTCTTAACTTGAAGCTAGTGCTCTATAGCAGAGGCCGCTTAAGCGGTAACTTGTTGGCATCAACTGAAGTACCAAGCTAGATGGGTTTTTCTTAAGCAGTACTAAGCTACTTTAGCAGTGACAGCTTTAGCAGTACTTGGGAGTACATTAAATTCCTTCTATTCTCAATTTTCTCCTATTTTTACTAAAGTCTCAAGAGCCAAAAACTATAGAGAGCTCAAAATAAGGAGATTAATCATTAGGAGATCATGGTGTGTTTGTGAGCTTGGAATACGTTCATAGTCAAAATTTAATCCTTGCATGTTTTCATTAAATTCTTTGTTTAATTCCCCAAAATTAGTCATAAATCCCTAGTTCTTGGTCAATTGATTTTCTTACCATTTGAGCTCAAAATTTACTCATTTGTAAGGGTAAATGATCATTAAGCATAGAGGAATGTGTTGTCAGTTTTGAAAGAGCAATTTCCCAAATATGCCCTACATGAATTTTTGACTTGATTTTGGACCTGAAGCTTAAAAATGTAATATGGGCACCTTTTTTATCGTATTAGTGCACATATTACTATTTTGATAGCATGTCATCATGTGAAAGGTTATTAAAAGGGGAAATCATTGGTTTAGCATACTTTACATGTTTTTTTAAGTGTCCAGGTAGGGTAGTCTTACCTTTTTCTTAGATTGGAATTAATTATAGTATCGATATGATATTGAGCTAGTTGTTTATTAGGAACTAGAAAATTGAGGAATATTTTTTCTGTCATGGATCTTTTAACCTATTAAGGAACCATAATTAGGTGTAATTTTCATAAGTACTCGTTCGTTAGGTAGAATTTCTATCTTAGATCCAATGTGGCGTATTTAGCACTTTGTAGTGGTATTTGTTCTCTATCCTAGTTTGGGGTAGAAATTTTCTTAGAATGCATTATTAGGGTTAGAAGTGGCCCTCTCCGTCCCTTTATAGTCCATGATTGCCAGTAACTCCGTGTAGACTCAATAAGCCATTCACATTATTCTATGTATAGTCTTGAGCCTAAATAGGTTTTAGAGAAATGATGGTTTATTCTAGAATTAGGGTGGTGAGATCGTAAGATCTATTCAAGTATGGTGACTTACGATATTATGACTAGTTTGATTATCTCATTATTAACGATATTGATTCTGGCTCAAGTAAATATTCGTGATATTAGTTTCGTTTCAAGTCCAGCATATGTGACACTAGTTTAGGTTCATGTATGCCATCAAGAGGTTGCTTAGGACTGTAATGGAATCAATTCAAGTCCAGTGTTGATTTTTCTTAAAGGATATATGATTAGGGTTTTCTGATATGGATACTTGATATAATTACTGTTAGTACATCTTTTTGAATGCATTCACTGGGCTTATGGTGACCTTTTTTGGTTATTTGCTTTATTTGTGTTTTCTAGGCTTACGGGGTCCCAAATATTTTAAAATTAGTTTTTTGCTCATTATTATTATTATTATTTTTATTATTACTATTATTATTATTATTATTATTATTATTACTACTACTACTACTACTACTACTACTACTACTACCACTACTAAAACTACTACTACTATTTAAGTTGTTTTCTTTTAATATTTGGAGCATTTTTCTAGGTTTACCCTTTTCTTTTGACTTGGCTTGTTGTATTTATATTATGATTTAGATCAGTCTCACAATGATTCAAGTACCCATGGATTTGGTACTCATACTACACTATTTTAACTTTTTGGTCAGATCCATGTACTAGCTATTGCCGTTGATGTATGATTGTGCTGGTCAAACTATGGAGATAGGGGGTAAGCTATTGGAGCCGAAGTTGACGTTTTCTCCATCTTATATTTTTGGATAGTCTTTCTATCTTTGATACGGTTATATTTTGACTTTTATAGTACTCATATTATTTTGGATTAGAGGCTCTTATAATGACAATACTAGGTTATGGAATAAAGTTACTCCTCTTTTATTTCTCTTACATTATGTTATTATTCTTATTACTTATTTCTTGTAATTTATTTATTTGTATTTTTATCATTTTCTATTTTCCACTATTATCCCATTATGGTTTTAAGCTATGGTTTGGTTTACCTACTGGTGGGGTAAAATAGTTTTCATCACGACCCACGAAATAGGGTCATGATAGAGTCACACTTTCCTTTTGACTCCTTGTACCGAAGTAGACTTTGACGCCAGTTCTAAAATACTCTCATAACCCTTCTGAGTCTATACCCCATTGGGTAATTCAGTCTAAGCTACAAAGGAATACAAAAATTTCCCATTCACAGTTTACCAAAAAGTCACCTCATCTAATATTGTAGAGTTGGCCATGGCAGATTTTGATGTTCTTCATGAAATGTATTAGATCAACTCTTATTATTCCTCAATTGATTATATAATCAATTTAGTCTAATTTCAGTTTCCAAATGAGCTAGTCATACAGTGGAAAGGTAGTACCTTAGTACCTATACGTTGGTTCATCTCTTAATTTAAGACTAGAAAATAATTTCCAAAGGGTGAATTTATCATCTTGAACAGGCTAAGAATTAAAAATATTAGACTCCAACTCTTGATTGAGTATCAGTTATTTAATAAATTTCCAGAAGTTTTTTCAGATGACTTGCCAAGTGTTTTTGCTAAGTGAGATATTAATTTTGGAATAGATCTCCTTCTAGATACCTAGTCAATTTTGATTCCACCCTATAGAATATCTCTAGCCTAGCTTAATAAACTTAAGGAATAGTTGAAAGACCTCCTAGTCAAGGTTTTTGTCAGGCCCAACATCTCTACATGGGGTTCTGTAGTTCTATTGATGCTCTATATCTCTTTGAATATGCATTGACGACTGTCTATTGAAAAAAAAATTAAAACTAAAAAACATGTATCCTGATCCCAAGATTAATGGATTGTTCGATCAAATTTAGGTTTCCAATTTCTTCTCTAAGACAAACCTCAAAATCAACTATCATCACCTCAGAGCCTAAGAATGTGACATTCCAATGAGAACCTTCAAAACTTAGTATGGTTACTTCAAACTATATAATACATCTTTTGTACTAACAAATGATCCTGCAACTCTTATCGACTAAATGAACAGGGTGTTCAAGAAGTACTTCGACATGTTATTCATTGTCTTTATTGCTACATCCTTATTTATTCTAGTAGTGAGGATGAACATGCAGACCATGCAAGGATTCTCTTAAAGACTCTAAACAATAACTAGTTTGTTGCTATGTTCAACAAAAGTTAATTATGATTGAAATTAATAAAGTTACTTGTTCATATCTTCTAAAGCAGTGGAATTCATATTGATCGTTAAAAATATCAAAGTTTTTAGGAATTAGCCTAGACACATCTCTCTATTAGATAGCAAAAGTTTCTTGGGTTTATCCAGTTACTATAGGTAGTTTGTGGAGGTATTTCCCTCTATTTATTCTCCCATGTCATGATTTAATTAGAAGAAAGTTAAATATCCTTGCTCAAGTTCATACAAGAAAAGATTACTAGGTTCATCTGGCTGCCACATTAGGTGTTTGATTTGTTGACCAGGCCAAAGGTAATATTATGGTCTAGAGTAGTTCAGAAACTTCATTGATAGCTACGTTGAAAGAATAACAAGATAGTGATCCTATTTTCCATAGATTGAAAGAAGCGGTTAGAGTCAGAATGTTGAGGTTTTCTACAATGGAGAAGATGGTATTCTTCATTATTTAGGCAATCTATCTGTTCCAAATGTCGATGACTAGAGCCCAAAGATCCTAATAGAATCTCACAGTTCTCTGTATTCTATTCACCTAGGGGACACAAAGATGTACCATGATCTAGAGGAAGTCTATTGTTTGAATTACATGAAGAATGATATCTCAGAATTCATGACTATATGTCCACATTTATAGAAGCTTAAGGTTGAGCTCAAAATATCTTGTGGTATGCTTCAAAACATTAATATTCCTAATTATATATGGGGAGTGGTAAATATGAAATTTATGATTGGGGTTCTTTGTACTCATCGACATATGATTCTATTTGGGTTATTGTATACCAAATCACCAAGTCAGCTAATTTCCTACCAGTTAATACATTAAATTTAGCTGAGGATAATTATAGACTCTATCTGAGAGAGTTTGTGAAATTACATAGATTCCATTTGGCCATTATTTTTGTAGGTTACTATTTTACCTCTCAGTCCTAAAAGATTCTTTAGAATGGTCTTGGTACTAAAGTTCATCTTAGCATGACTTTTCATCCATCGACAGATAGTCAGGAAGAGCATACCATTTAGACTTTAATAAAGACATGCTGTGAGCACGCATATTTGAGATCAAGGGTAATTTGGATAACCATTTTCCTTTTATTAAGTTTTCCTATAATAATACCTACCATTCCAGTATTTAGATGACCCCATTAGAAGCACCTTATGGTACAAGTTGTAGATATCCAATTAGTTGTTTGATGTTTGTGATGCTACTTTGAAAGGGTCAGATTCAGTTTATGAGGCTCTATAGAAAGATTAGTTGATTAGAGAGAGGCTAAAAACAACCCAAAGGCCTTAGAGTTACTATGTAGGTGTAACAAGAAGGGAAATGGAGTTTTCTATTTGTGAGTTTGTATACATGAAAGTTTCACTAGAGAAAGGGATGAAGAGACATGGCAAGAAAGGAAAACTCAGTCCCTACTATATTGGTCCTTATAAGATTGTGGGTCATTTTTTTAATGTAGCCTATGAGTTAGATTTTACTTCAGACCTAACATCAGTGCATCTGATTTTTTATGTGTCTCTATTGAATAAATACATTTTTAATCCAACATCGGCTGTGCCTTTAGACAACATAGGTGTCAAAGATATTCTCTCAAATGAGGATATCCTAGTTGATATACTTAACCATCAAGTATGTAAGTTGAGGAATAAGGAGGATGCTTCAGTAAAGATTCTTTAACAAAATCAACTAGTCGAGGGAGCTATATAGGAACTAGAAGTAGATATGATGACCAAGTAACCCCATCTTTTCTCAGTGAACTCAGTTTAAACTTTGAGGCAGTATTTTTCTCTTAATTAATTATTTCGATCTAATACCCATCAGTCATTCTCATGCCATATCATGTATTAATGAGATTATTTCATTCCTTGTTTAGGTTATAAACTCTATTTTCATGTCGGTATTTAGCTCTTAGATATTTAGTGTTAGGATTAGAACTATTTTTGTAAACTTTCATCCTAGTTATTTTTCATTCACGAATGAATGACCCCAAGGGAAAGATACAGTAAAAACCTAAAATCTCAAATAAGAATAAAGACCTAATTTGCGTACATATAGAACCAAGCATTATTGTTTTGATAGTATAACCAGTCATTTTGACTAGTATTAATGCAACATGTAACTCCTAGCTCATACCCAAGTTGAAACATTTTATACGAATTGAGTTCTTTAGTAGAATATTTATATATTCATATTCAAATGATAATTACTCCTAACATGTAAATAGTTTTATGGCTCAAGACGGAAAAAATCAAAGACCATTTTTTCAGCTATGCCAACTATTCCTTAGTCAGATTTTAGAGTAAGCTGTTATGCTCAATTTATCCTAGGGTGTCTGTATGTCAGAATATGACAGCTCAAGCGACAAACTATCAAGCTAGTGACGTCCTTTCAAGGAAAGGCATTAGGCTTAACTAGTAAGACCAAAATTTAACCATTTTTAGATTTGTCAAGTGACAGTTAGTTAAGGGATTGATGGTCCATCATCCAAATCTTTAGCCGATTTATTCTGCACTATTATAACATTTTGAAAAGGTAGTTTGACCTTTTAGCACACTTTTAACACCAAAACTAAGTCATTTAATCTGTACTATGTCTTAAATATTAAACTAAAATGCCCTAAATTTCCTATTATCTCATACATAGAGAGAAAATAGAGGTAATTTTTTTCTCCCAATTTAAAATTAGGATTCTTCAATTACTGACTCCAGCATCAAAGTTTTCACCAAGGTTTCCATATCCAGGTCTGTGGTATTTCATATTTGGTTTTCCTACCACCCATTGAGTCTCAAAGTAAACTAAATCATAATTTTAGAGCATAGGATTCATGAATACCCTGAATATCTTTATATTATAGTTCCTTGTTTTAATTGATCCACGAAATAATGTTTCCCCAAATATTTCAATGTCATTACATGCTAATGGTTTGAATCCTCAATATATAATGTAATTCATAATTTTAGACTTGATTTATGAAATTCCTTATTTGATACAGTTTATGGGAATTATCATGAGTATTTGCATTGTTCTTACAAGATAGGGTATAAACACCCATTGATCAAGGATTTCATCCATATGTTATTGAATATTCAACATTCTACATTTACATAATGTATGATGATTTCTAAGTAAAGTGTCTTAGATATAAACATTTTGAGCTTATTAGTTATTCAATTTAATGATCCATAGAGTTTTTATTAAGTTGGGTCTAGTACTTATCACCGAACAGACTCATGAATTAATGCTCACCCACAAATTAGTCAGAACTTTACTAAAAGTCCTATGTTCTAGAACAACGACATCATTATAGGTTCTAAATGGTCACCCATTGAACCAGGATTCGAACCTTTGTCCTTTTGAAAATCAATTTAGTGTATCGACAGCAGTCAGTGTTCATACCCTTGGTAAGATACATAACACCATTTTTGTCGGGGTCATTGGTTTGATCCTGCTTATCTTGGATTGGGTATATTGGTTTATAGTATCACCTATAGTTTAAATTCATACCTTGAATGATCTTGTGTTAAATTAATTCAGAAAATTATACACTTACATGTTTATTACATGGTCAATGCATCAAATTACATATTCTAGCTCCATGTTTATTTTATCCGGTTATCTTTAGCATATTTAATCCATATAGCATATTGCATATCCTGCATACTCAGTATATTCAAAGTACTGACCACATAAAGTTTATGTAGTATATTATTTAATAATATAGGTTTAGAGGTTAAACATCGAACTCTCTTTTAGCATGATTCATTACTATATCAACAATAGAATTTGGTAAGCCCTCACCATCCAAGGACTGACTTTCCATACTTTCATTGAGCTATTATTTTAGTTTAGATAGTTAGAGTTAGTTGGGGGCTTATCTCATCAACTAATCATATATAGAGGCTTTTAAACTAATCTATTTTTTATATGTCAATTATGTCAGACAATCATAGTTTTGACATTCATTATTGATTTTACTTTTATTGTTATTATTATTAAGTTTTGTTTTTCATCACTTATTTTAGTATAATTTTATGCTAGGACGAGTTATCTTTGGGTAACTTGTGATTCTAAGAAGTGTTTTAAAATTAGGGGTAGTCTTGGGTTGTGAATTTCCTAACCTTAACTTCCTTTATCAATAAAGTTCAGAATTGGTCAAGTTCTATGGTTTGCAGCTATTGCAAGATAATCTATACAAAGAATCTAGTAATACACGAGTTAACATCAATTTTAACTACACCATTTTTGACCAAAAATATATTGATTCAACATATTCCACACATCTCTATTTGTATGGTTTATCTATTCATGTCTTCAGAAAAAACACCAACAAATACATTAATTATCAAAGCAAGTACTTATAAGAATGAAATGAAGAGAAACAAAAATTTATAGCTATGATGTGTAGAATTCACCAAATATGAATGAAACATAAGTACAATCAATTGTTATTATAAAAATATGAAGTATCAATAATAAGACCTAATAGATAGTATTTATATTTAGTATATATTCAAGTACTAAATGTACTAGGAAAACATGTATGCATCACCTTTCACGATTAAACCACGAATTGTATCCTGAAGATGGTTCATCCAGTGAACAGTCTTCTTGTTCCACTGATTGTTATTTAACTTTTTTTATAACATGATAGTGTTGATAGTTTGTTGATAATTTGATAGCCTATTAGATGGCTCATAAACTCATGTTAACTTAGCCTTGTTTATTGGTTCAGCTCCAAAAAAAAATGGTGACTCATCGGAGAGTTGACGGTTTTCCCATGGTTCGTGGGTTGGACCATTTCTCATCATAATATTTTTTTTATATATTTAAATACTTTTATATCTTTGGATTGTTTCCCAAAACATGTAACACAAGCATGATTAAATCCAACAAAATTTACTTAAAAATTGCAATCTCTTTGTCAAAAGCATTAAATATGTTGTTAAATATCAACATATCATCAATCTCAAATATTATTTATCAATTCAAACAAAAGGATATCATATATATTACTACCATTCCATTCTATCTAAAACAATTTAGTGTCGCGATGCATACATAAGTTGAATGAATAGGTTAGAACTACTTATAAAACACAATACAATCAAGATAAACTTTTACATAATTTAACTTAGTCATGTGTTAAGTTGTCTAAAATATGGCAACATGGATATGGAAAGTTAAACCCTTAAAAAATGATGAATAATCTTAATCTCATTTAGTAAAATAACAAAGGAATGGTGAGACAGTGTATGAAATATAGTCTCTTACTCTAACACTAAAATCCCTCATAATTCATATGCTTGAACTAGTTCTCATTCTCCTTTTATAGGATATGAGGAATAAGCCTATCAAAGTAAGCCAATGGAAACAACTCCCAATATATAAAGGAAGAACATAGATCTTAGAACTAACATATGACTACCACCACTACATGGCTAAACCAAGTATTAAGAAAACTATATAAGAAACACCCTTGGACTTCACTAACCCTATATTATACAATCTATCATGGAAAATCATAGGATACTCATAATCATTCTATAACTTTCCACTTTTAAGGTGGACCCATCTTCCTGAAGTGCTCAAACCTTTTTGCACCATATTAAAAATAACCTCTCTAGACTTAACTATTAATTAAACACATGGAATAGGCATAATACAAAATATAGAAGCTTCCTCTATAGGTGACTAAGCCACTAGACCATGAAAAAGAAGTATGTGATGCTAATCAAGGAGTATTTACTCCCACTTTAATCTTAGAACCCTTCAGAATACCATATTGAAACATCACACTCAGAAATACCATCTAATATACAAATCATACATACAAAACCATCCTAAAGTATTGAGGTAGCTATAAATCTTGATGGTTATTTAGTTGGAACCACCTCCCACATTGAGGCCTAATAAACCTTAATATCATAATCTAACTCGGAAGACTCCATTCTATCTAGAAAATGAGTTATTGTTTGTTCTCTTCCCTTAAAAATGATCTCAAACCTACCATTTCATCTATCTCATTCGTGTGTATCCATATAAAAATGAAATATGACTAATGGGATGAAATTTTATCTCTATCCAACATAGTATATGCCCCTCACTTTTTATGAGAGAATTAAATCAACAATATAATTAACTAATGGAATAAAATACATATGATAAGAAAGAAAGAAATACTCCTAAAGTACTATCATAACCCGAATATATATAACATATGTCTCTACCTTGATGGATAAAACTTAGTTAGACTTTGCTTGTACTTGTGACATAAATAAACTAAGGTTTCTTGTACCATCTTTTCATGAACTATATCCTATGGTTGTGATGACACCTATCCCACTCATATGATAGGCAAGCCAAACCTATTAGACAACAACACTATATATGAAGAAAATACGTGGAATCAAATCAATTAAGACAAGATAAGTCAAAATCCATTACCTTGAATAAATTCATATGGAAAAAGAAAAATTAGATACAACCCTCTAAAATCAGATGTCACTAGTGCAAGTATCTAAATTATTCAACACATAACTGATCATGTCAACAATCTCAAAAGAAAGAGTTAAGGATAGAAAATATGGAATAGATGAGAGCCATTAGTCCATAGATCAGCTAAACAGATACCTTAAAATCCAAAAACAAAAACCTCAAACACATGTATTGGATCAACAATTGATGATACTAGGCTCAGTACCTATACAAAAGGTATAGAAAAAAACAAACATAAGTACGAATACACATATATATAAATACATAGTTAAATGATAAATTAAAATGATTGTGAGAAACCAGCCCAAATTACTCAAATATAATACTTCTCATATATACACTATTTTTTTCTAATATGACATACCTAGTTGAAATACTAATGTCATTAATAGTAAGGATATAGTTTATTACAAATAATTCAATTAACCATAACTTAGAGTATGTTCATTTGAGTTTCTTAATCATCTTTTCAATCCCATATAAAGGCAAGTTTAAGGAACAAATGAAATAAGTCCATATGAAGCATATGCCCACGCTCATCTAGGAACCTTTATATACCTATTTCCCTACTATCTAGTTATGACCCAAGAAGGATTTGTGAGGTTCATGTACCCCTCTAGATTAAAGCTAAGTTGGAACCCAACGGTATCTTAATATGAATCCTTCACAATGCTATCAAAGAGTGTCTCAATTTAGATCCTTTTTTTATGCCATCAAGGAGTATTTCCAAAGAAGGCATTATGTCTCAACTATATCTCAAAAGCTTTGGATTATGTTTGTAGGCCATAGAATAACAATCAGATGATTCAACAAATAATATGAATTTGAACTCATATGAGTCATAATAGAATGCCTATGATACAGGTGCTAATATATCACAAATGATCAAATATAATAATGCCTTTAAATCATATAAATAATATAAGGTATATAGAACTCATATATCTTGCTCATCAAGTGAATCATATATATCTAGATAAATTATTTATCTTACTACCATCATATATATAAGTCATAATCAATTATTAAATCCATTTTTACTCTTACTAATATCATGATGAACATGTTGGCTTTCAAAAAAAATGGTGTAAATAAGTCAAGTTATTACATTAACCCTTGACATAACTCTAGTACTCATAAATATGCTTATTATATTACTTATACAAGATCGCAATATCCCCATTAATCTCTTTTAAAATTAATTAGAACATAAAATCTTTGAGATGGAACCAAATAAAGTCTAAAATTTGATTTAAACAAAGCACAGGAAATCAAACCAAAACATTTCCCTTTGGTAACTCTTTCGAAATAACAATCGAATGAACTATAAAGTCTAATCCATATTGCTTTACTTCCATTAGAGGTGCAAAACTTCAACCTAAAAGTAAATATCGAGCATCCAAGGACAAAACTTGAAATTTATTTACCAATTATATTATGCATAATGTAAGGAACTCAAACATGAAATTTAATTTATAAAACTCAAATCAACCTTTAAATTATTCAAAATATAATATCATAATTTTAGCCTTAAAATACTAAAAGTTCTATGTTTTAAAAAAACATTTGATTATGAAATCATCAATAAAGCAATAGAAAATGTGTAAGTATATGTTAAAAATCATATCAAAAGAAGAATTCTTGAAAATCTTCTTTTATATCTCCCAAAAAAGAGTTCCTAAGATTAAAAGATTGAGATATGAAATACAAGTTTGAAATATAGATTTAATTTGTCCTAGATTATCTTAATGAACACAATGTTGGTCCGACCTAGATTTATGAACATTATGATCCATTCCCAAATGTAAATCACAACTTGTAACACTAACCAATCCAACCTTTACGAATGCAATCCCACCTACATGAATCCGAATTTACAGAAATTTCTTTTTTTAGTATAGAATGCAAGTATCACGAATTCGAAGGATACACTAGTAACAACAACTAATAGTAATCAAAATGCAAATACACAAAATTCAATTGAAACCACATAAATATAAACTACATATATTATTAAACTAGAAACCTTGTAGACATGTTATAAATGTCAAAGCACTTAACTCCTCTACTTCTTCTTTGGTCAATTACCACTATCTCTATTTTTTTTTAGAAGGCCTAAATTTATTCCCTGTTTCTCGCTAAACTTAGCCTACTTCTTCTTCTCTTCCACCACTTACATCATGTATACCACCGTCCTAGAAATATCCATGTCCTTGATCAACAAGGTAGCCTTACTCTTAAAAATCAACTCATATGACAATTCCAAAGCAAACTTTCTCATACAGGCCCTCGTACAAGAAACCATCTTCAAAGCATATCGAGATTATTCGTGAAATTTCAAGGAATACTTCTTGACTGACATCTTTCCTTGCCTTAGATTAAGAAACTCCTCTATTTCTACTTTCCTTAACTCTTGAAGAAAGAAGCGGTCTAGGAAATCATTAGAGAAATCATCCCATAGAGCTGACTCATTACCACTACCCCTTACCTAATCCCATTCTTTGTAGCATTGGTATGTCATATCCTTTAGCTGATATCTGCAAACTCTATCCCCTTCACATTCATTACATGCATAATTCAGAAGATCTTTTCAATTTCATCTAGCGAACCCAGAGGATTCTCTTCCACCTTAACACCAGTGAAGATTAGAGGAATCAACCTCATGAACTGGCCAACCCTTGTGGCCTCAGAAGATAGAGTAGCAGATGCACCATACTCAGCCTAAGATGTTACCAACTGATCTAACATAGGAATCGACTAACGAAACTCAACGTTCATTATGTCAACTAGAGAAGCTAGAGAAGGACTAAGAGGAACTAATAAAACGAATGAACAATCAAGAATTGGACCTCTAGATTGGTTTTGGACTCCATAGGTAGAGTGTGTCCAATCAACATTATCCCCAACTTAGATAGAGGAATTCCCATGAGCATCAGATCATCGAGGCAAGATCAGAAAAGTGAACAAACAAGAATTAAAGGATAATTTAGGACCTTAAATTCTATAGGTTAAAAATAGAACACAAGAAAGAGAAATATTCCTAAAGGCCTCAAAGCCTATCCCTTATGGTGTGGCAAACTACACTCTCTAAAATGAGATTTTACTCGACTTGGCTTTGTGGAAACCCAACTGACCATGAAACTGGTAATACCAACTTGATACAACCCATACCAAGGCCTTGTCAAAATCAGCATCTCAAACCCAACAAGGACAAGAGATCACCCTACTATCCAATCCAACCTACCAATATATACCCAGAGTTGGATGAATTCTAAACATATAATAAGAGAAGGTGATTAACAACATAAACACTTTGGGTTAGTTCCAAGAGCATGACAAACCTAAATAAATCTAACAACCCAATGCTAACCAACAACCATAACAAAACAAAAATAATAACCAAGTTTATATCCATACTACAATGTACATAAGTCCACAGTTTTTCCATACAAAGCCTCTAAAGGAAATCCAAAAATATACAGCCCCTGACCATAGCCAAGACCAATGTCCAAGTCTAAACCAATAAAGACATAAGAAAATTCAAAGCAAGAAATTGAGCCTTCTGAAGTATGGAAGCTCACTACTTCAAGTCAACACAAGTTGTTCTCGGGTCTAATCACTGAGTAGGAGGTGTAATGTAATACCCCGTACTATTCTTAGCTCATTTCAGCATTTAGTTGCAAGAATAAGGGGCTTAAGGCTAGAAAATTTCACTGAGTGTTGCGAACATAGTCATTTTTAAGGCCTCTAAACTTTGAGGATTTTTAATTTAGACTTCTTGACCCCGAGATATTTCTTTTTTAGTTAATTTATATTCATGGGTGTAAGGCGTATGTATCAGAGAAGTTTTGGATTTTTTTATGAGGTTTGTGGCATGTTTGGATCACGAAACTATAGGGTTATCGCAGTATGCCTGCATCGTAGTAAGCCTGCATCGTAGTATTATTCTTGTTTTCATGTAGACCATATCATGGTGAGGGAAATAAATACCCGTATAGGACTGCATCGCAGTAAGCCTATCGCGTCTAACTTCAAATTTAAATACCTTAGGGGAAATTAGGTCTTTTTCCCCCTCTACACAATTATTCATAACACAACTTTGGCATTATTTAGGGCATAACTTTTCCTTTGTTATCTAATTTTCCTCCCAAGAAAGCCATTCTCTTTCCCTAACAACACAAATTCAATTCCTTTCTCCCCAAGAAATCAAAAATTCAAGCTCCCTAAGTTTAAGAACCTTCAAGAATGATTTAATATTGGAGTTTCTATTTTACGTTAAAGGTTTAAGGTATGTGGGGTGTTCATTCATGGGTTCCTTTCACCCATGGAGCCCAAAAATCCTCTTTTTGATTAAAGATTAAATTTTTCTATCGTTATTGTATTTGTATTGCTTAATAGGTTTAATTCATGTTTCCATGGTAATTTAAATGTAATTCAGTCCATGTATGATCCCATGCAAAATATTGAATTCCGCATGCTATGAATTTCAGTTTCCATGTTTTAGCCAAGTGAACTTCATGTTTTTGAATTCTTATGTTTAAAATACTCCTATGTAAAAGTCCATGCCTTATACATGTTTGATGAAATGCCCATGTTTTGCATTAAACCATGATTCAATATCAAAGTTTAAGTTTAAATGTATGTTTTAATGATCATTCAGTGCTGGTGGGTTATGAACACCAAATACCTACGTATTTTACATGATTTTTAGATTTTAAAGTATAATTTAGTTAAACCATGGTTTTTTGTATTTAATAGTTATTATGATCATAATGAGCACTATCAGTTATGAAATAATGTTCATTTAAACTTAGTCCAGTTTTAGTTCAAGTGTCACTTCAGTTTAGAGTAGGATTTAGCATTGAGCCAACCCAGGGATGGAGGCTTGCCTGCCAGAAGAGGGTGTGACCCTTAGTAGCAATCCTCGATTTCTAGAACTATGTAGCTAGTGTAGGTTAGATATCTCTATCTTCTAGTTGAGGGATGATAATATGCTTACCTTCCAGCTAAGGGTGACATATATATCATTAGAGCACCTTCTAGTTTAGGGTTACTCATTAGTCCTTCAGGACACCAGTTTAGTGGACCACATAGCCAGTGTTAGTACTTATGGCACGATACTCACACCCTTCAAACTGGGGTTACAGGTTGGACCTCGATTAGCTCAGATTGGGGCATTCAGTTACATGATACCTCCCACAATCTTGGTATAATATTCATTGTATATTCACTTCAGGTTTGCTTAACCAAGCATACGAATTTGCTGTTATTCCATTATACAGATTTCAGTCTTTCAAATTATAGATTATTTTAAAAATATGTACATGTTTGGCCTTACATTCTAAGATATTATAGTTTTTATGGATTCATGCTCAGTTATTTTATGATGTTTAGTTAGTCCTCATCTCATGTGCATAGTACCCTATGTCTTGTAGCTAGACCTCATATCATATACCATTATATTTAAAGTACTGATAGTATACTCTTTTTTATGCTATGATGTCTTATACTTAGGTTCTGAGGCTCAATTTCCCAATTGTGGTTTGACAGCCAGTGTTAGTCAGCAGGATTAGTGGTAAGTCATTATCCATCGAGGACATGATTTCTTACAACAATTATTTTAGTAGTTCTTTATATACATTTCGATGGAGTTAGTTGGGGCTTATCTCATCAAATCCTCAGTCAGTTAGAGGCTTTTCAGAAAAATAGTTAGTTAGTCAGTCAGCTACTTTTAGTTTTATCAGTTATCTCAGACACAATAGTATTATGTATTTTAGTATTTCAGTTGTTAGTTATTTATCAATTTATCTTCCACATATGTTAAATCAGTGCCATTTTATTCAGCGCTCACAGTAGGTACCATCTCATGGGTTAGCTTTTGGTCACTTGTGACAGTAAGCATCATTGTTATGGCTAGAGGGTAGCTTTGGGTCATAAAAAAAACTTGGTATTAGAGCCTAAGGTTTTACAATGTCTTAGGTTGTTTGAAAGCCATATTAAGTAGAGTCTTGTGCATAGGTGTAATGCGCGCCATACTTATGGATAAGAGACTACAAGATATTTTGGGAAAACCATTCCCTTCTTTAAGTATTCATGTCATGTTAATGATCATGAGCTCTATTTAAACTCTCTTTCTAACTCATCCTTTATTTCGTTTACAAACTTTGCATCCAAAAGAAAGAATAAAAGAAGGGATAGGGACCAGCCCACACCTCTGCCTAGTCAAGAAGAACCCCTGAATGAACATATCTCTCATGCCAAGTTTAGAGATACTTTTACTACCTTCACTTATTCAGTAGCGTCTTAAAACAATCATTGAGCTATTTCCCCCAATCAACCCAATGGAAAATACAGCTATAACTATGATTCGAGATTTTACCTGAATGAATCCCCCTTCATTTTCAGAATCCAAGTCTGGAGAGGATCTGCAGGAATTTTTTGATATGGTTCAGAAGGTGATAGATATTTTGGGCATCACTTTGATTGATAGTGCAGGGTTGGTTGTATATAACTTGTAGTATGTAGCTCACACCCAGTTTAAGCAGTGAAAAAAAGACCATGGTGTTGATGCAAGGCCTATTAAGTGGGATAAATTTGTCATGGCTTTTCTAGACGGGTTCTTCCCATTAAAGATAAGGGAGGCTAAGATTCAGGAGTTCATTAATTTGAAGAAGGGCAGCATAAGTGTGAAGGAGTAATCCTTAAGTTTACTTAGTTGGTAAAGTATGCTCCTAATATGGTTGCAGATAATAGGTCTAGAATGAGTTAGTTTATGTCTGGTGTAGCGGATAGTATGGTTAAGGAATGTAGGACCACAATGTTAGTTAAGGAATTGGACTTATCTAGACTTATGGTTCATACTCAGTAGATTGAGGAAGAGAAGTTTAAGGAGAAAGAAAGAGAGAATAAGAGAGCCAAAACAAGTAGTTTTAACGTTTATCACCTAAGGTCGGAAGGTGGTAACTATTCTCAATTATATCAGAAGTTCTCAGCCTCTGCTCCATCTTCATCTAGTGCACCAGTGCCTAAGTTCACACAAGATAGTCAGGATAGGGCACCAGGCTCAAAGTCCTAGGGTAGTATGAATAGTGGTCGTACTAACCTACACTGTGGAAAATATGGAAGGCATCATCAGGGTATGTGTAAAGCTGGTAGTGATATGTGTTTTAGATATGGCAAGCCAAGCCACAAGTTTAGAGATTGCCCAAAGTTTTATTAGCAGGGTCAGTCCAATCGTTTTTCAGTTCTAGCCAATAGATCGACTCAGTAGGGTACCACTTCCAGCACAATCAGTGGGCAACAACATAATAGGTTGTATACTCTCTAGACCTGGTATGATTAGGAAAGTTCTCCAGATATGGTTACGTGTATGTTATAGGTATTTCATTTCTATATTTATTCTTTATTAGACCCCAAAGCTTTACTCTGCTTCGTAACCCTTTATATAGAAGTCGATTTTAATATTAGTCCCAAATTTTTAGCAGAACCTTTCTCAGTGTCTACCCCAGTGGGTAAATCTATTATAGCCAGGCAAGTTTACAGAAATTGCCCGATCATAGTATCTCAGAAAATTACCTTAGTTGATCTTAGGGATTAGAGATGACTGATTTTGATGTCATTCTCAGCATGTATTGACTCAACTCATATTAACCTCAGTTGACTATAAAAGTTAAGTCGAATAGTTTTAGTTTCCCAGTGAACCAATCATTGAATAAAGGGATAGTACCTCTGTTCTTAGGGTCAGATTGTTTCTTATCTTACAGCAAGAAGAATGATATCTAAATGATGTGCTCATAATTGTTTTTGAGTCAAGGACTCTAGTTTTGAGACTCCAAGTCTCGAGTTAGTCTAAGTAGTAAGGGAATTTCTAGATGTTAGTCTCAGTAATAAGGGAATTACTAGATGTGTTCCCTTAGGACCTTCCCAGAGTTTCTCTCGAAAGGGAAATTAACTTCGAAATAGATCTTCTTTTAGATACCCAGCCTATTTCTATTTTTCCCTACCGAATGGCTCTAGCTGAGCTTAGGGAAATGAAACAACAGTTTAAAAATCTCTTAGATAAGGGATTCATCAGGCCAAGTGTTTATCCATTGGGTTATCCAGTCTTATTCGTGTGTAAGAAAGATGATTCTTTCAAAATGTGCATCAATTACTATCAGTTGAACAAAGTCACAATCAAGGATAAGTATCCACTTCCAAGGATTGATGACTTGTTCCACTAACTTCAAGGTGCCAGTTACTTCTCTAAGATAGACCTTAGATCCTTTTATCATCATCTCAGAGTTAGAGAATATTACATTCCAAAAATAGCTTTAAGGACTCAGTATGGTCATTTCAATTTACCAGTTATGTCTTTTGGACTAATGAATGCCCCTTCAGCTTTCATAGGCTTGATGAATAGAGTGTTCAAGTAGTACTTGGAAATGTTCATCATAGTCTTCATTGAAGATATTCTTTTCTATTCTTATAGTGAAAATGATCACGCAGACCATTTCAAAATAGTATTGCTGACTATTAAAGACCATTAGTTAATCGCCAAATTTAGCAAGTGCTAGTGTTGGATAAGATAAGTATATTTGCTTCGCCATATTGTCTATAATGATGGCATTTGAGTTGACCTTAAAAAGACCAATGTAGTGAGAAACTGGCCTAGACCCATCTCTCCATCAAATATCAGGAGTTTTTTGGGTTTGGCTGGCTATTACAAGCGGTTTATTGAAGGTTTTTCTTCTATTGAATCACCTATATAAAAATTGACTAAAAATAAAGTTAAATTTTAGTGGTCAGATTCATATGAGAAGAGTTTTCAAGAGTTAAAGACTCGACTCACTTTAGCCTCAGTATTGATATTTCAAGATGGTTCAGATAAGTTTGTAGTTTACTTTAGTGCTTCTAGAGTTGGTCTGGGTTGTGTATTGATGCAAAGAGGTAAGGTTATAGTCTATGCCTCTGGAAAGCTTAAACCCTACGAAAAGAATTGTCCTACCCATGATCTTAAGTTGGCAACTATTTTTTTATCTAAAAGATTTAGAGACACTATCTTTATGAGGTTTATGTTGATGTCTTCGTGGATCATAAAAGCTTGCTTTATCTATTCTCACAGAAAGATTTGAATTTTCAACAGAAAAAATATGGCTAGAGTTGTTAAAAGATTATGATATGAGTGTGTTATATCATCCAAGCAAGGCCAATATAATGGTAGATTCCCTTAGAAGATTATTTATGGGTAGTGTTGCTCATGTTAGGCTGGTCAGGTAAGGGGTGGTAAAGGCAGGTGAGATATGAGAGGATATAGGTTGAGAGTAGGGTGTTCGAACATTGGGACCCTTCAGGGTAAGTCCGTAGAGTTGGTGAAGATTCATAAGAAGGGAAAGATTAATATTCCGTATATCTAGGAGACTAAGTGGGTAGGATCTAAGACTAGGGATATGGATGGGTACAAGTTGTGGTACATAGGCAGTAAAAGGAGTCATAATAGAGTGGGCATTTTAGTGGATGAGGAGCTAAGAGGGTCGGTGGTGGAGGTTAAGAGGGTAAGTGATAGGCTAATGATGATTAAGTTGGTCATTGGGGGTTTACGCTGCATGTGTGTAGTTTTTACACGCCGTAGGTAGGCTTGGTTGAGGAGGTGAAAGAGATCTTTTGGGAGGCTTTAGAAGAGGTGGCGAGATGTGTGCCTAGTTTGGAGAAGATTGTCATAGCAGGGGACTTCAATAGGCACATTGGGGTTTTTTGGGTTGTTATGATGATGTGCATGGAGGGTTTGGTTTAGATGACAGAAATGGTGAGGGGGTTGCTCTATTGGATTTTGCGAGAGCCTTTGGACTAGTGGTTGTCAATTCAAACTTTTTGAAGAAGGAGGATCACCTTATTACTTTCCAAAATGATTCAGCCAAGACTCAGATTGACTTTTTGCTGCTTAGAAAGAGGGATAGGGCTATGTGTAAGGTCATTCCGAGTGAGAATCTTTCAACCCAGCACAGGCTTCTGGTGATAGACTTGATTATCAAGAAGAATAAGAAGAGCAGGGCCAGATAGGGTCAACCCAAAATTAAGTGGGGTGGTTTGACGCATGTTAGTATACTAGAGATAGGGGAGAAGGTGGCGGAAATGGGGG
Source organism: Capsicum annuum (assembly GCF_002878395.1). Classification (NCBI taxonomy): domain Eukaryota; kingdom Viridiplantae; phylum Streptophyta; class Magnoliopsida; order Solanales; family Solanaceae; genus Capsicum; species Capsicum annuum. The sequence goes on along the minus strand of NW_025842902.1, from coordinate 473,225 downwards.
TGTGGGAGTGTAGGGGGGACATGGATATTAGATTGGCTAAGATGGCCAACTGCATCAGGGAGATGGCTAGATGGAGATGGGTGTTTTGAGGGGTTAGGCAGGACGACATAAGGGGAACTGGTGGTGGAATGAGAAAGTTAAGAAGAATGTGAAGATCAAGAAGGGGGCGTATGTTTGGTTGATTAAGAGTAAGGATAAAGAGGAGAAGCAAGTGAATAGGGAGGTCTACAAAGTAGCAAGGAAAGAGGCTAAGTTAGCAGTTACGATGATTAAGACAACAACATTTTAGGGTTTGTATGTGGGGTTAGAGGAGAAAGGCGGGGAAAAAAGGTTGTATAGTCTTGCTAAGGCTAGGGAGATGAAGGGTCGTGACCTCGATAAAGTGAAGTGCATTAAGGTGGAGGATGGTAGAGTGTTGGTTAAAGATGTTCACATTAAGAAGAGATGGAAGGAGTATTTTCATAGGCTTTTAAATGAGGAAGGGGACAGAAGCATTGTGTTAGGGGAGTTGGAACACTCGGAGGAGAGCCACAATTTCAATTACTGTAGATGTTTTAAGGTTGAGAAAGTCAGAGAGGCTATTCATAGAATGTGGAGGGGTAGGGCGACGGGGCCTGATGAGATCCCGGTGTATTTTTGGAAGTTTGCTAGTGGGGCAGGCTTAAGGTGGATGACTGATTAGTTTAACACCATTTTCATGACTGGAAAATGCCTGGGTCTTGGAGATGGAGTACGATGATTTCTTTGTATAAAAATAAGGGTGACATTAAGAGTTGCAATAACTATAGGGGAATTTAGTTGTTGAGTCTCAGTATGAAGATTTAGGAAAGGGTGGTTGAGCGGACATTGAGGAGGGTCATGTCTATTTTAGACAATCAGTTTGGTTTATGCCTGGTCGCTCGATGATAGAGGCAATTCACCTAGTCAGAAGATTGGTGGAGCAGTATAGGGAAAGGAAGAAGGATTTGCACATGGTATTTGTCGATCTAGAGAAGGCGTATGACAGAGTCCCTAGGGAGGTTCTTTGGAGATACTTAGAGTTAAGAGGAGTGCAGGTGGCGTACATCAGAGATATTAAGGACATGTACAATAGAGGTAAGACTCAGGTAAGGACGGCGGGAGGAGATTTAGGGCATTTTTCGGTAGAGACAGGTTTGCACCAAGGATCGACTCTCAGTCCTTTCCTTATTGCATTGGTGATGGACATGTTGACGCAGAGTATTCAAGGTGAGGTGTCATGGTGTATGTTACTTGGGGATGATATAGTGTTAATTGATAAGATACTGGGGGTGTGAATGAGAAATTAGAGGTTTAGAGGCAAACCCTGGAATCTAAGGGTTCAAGTTGAGTAGATCCAAGATGGAGTATTTGGAATGCAAGTTCGGTTACTCGAGTCAGGATGACAGTGTGATGGTGAGGTTTGATTCTCAGGATGTTCGTAAGAAGGATAGTTTTAAGTATCTTAGGTCTATGATTCAGGGGGATGGCGATATTGAGGAGGATTTCTCTAAGTCTATTGGAACAAGCTGGATGAAGTGGAGGCTAGCCTCGGGAGTGTTATATGATATGAAGGTGCCCCTTAAGCTTAAAGAAAAATTCTATAGAGTGGCAGTCCATCCGGCCATGCTGTATGGAGTTGAATGTTGTCCATTCAAGAACTTCTATATCCAAAGATTGAAGGTGGCGGAAATGAGGATGTTGTGTTGGATGTGTATTCTCACTATAGGGGATAGAGTCAAGAATGAGACTATCCAAAATAATATAGGAGTGGTTTCGGTGGAGGACAAGATAAGAGAAGGCAGGTTGAGCTGGTTTGGTCATGTGATGAGGAGGACCACAGTTTCCCCTATTTGAAGGTGTGAGAGACTAGCTTAGAATGGCTTTAGTAAGAGTAGAGGTAGGCCAAAGAAATACTGGAGGGAGGTGATTAGGCATGACATAGAGCAACTGCAGCTTACTGGGGACATGACCCTAGACAGGAAGGTGTGGAGGTTCCGGATTAAGGTTGAAGGCTAGTGTGCATGTGTGGGTTGTGGCTAGGTGTTAGGAGAGTGTGGGGGTGGTAGTCCTCTTAGGCTTGTGAGTGTATGTTTACTAATAGGAGAGTATTTGTTTTCCCATTCTTATTTCGTATAGCTTGTACTTTACTTATTTTGTATTTCTTTGATATTTATTGTTATTATTTTATCACTTATTTCTGTTGTGTTATACATCTTGTTTCGAGTTGCATTACGACCTTACTATACTATTCTCTCTCTTAAGTCGGGGTTTTATCAGAAATAGCCTCTCTACTTCTTTGGAGGTAGCAGTATAGACTGCGTATATTTCATCCTCCCCAGACCTTACTGTGTGGTAATATACTGGGTTGTTGTTGTTGTAGTGTTGCTCATGTTGAGGATGATAAGAAGAAGTTAGTTGGGTAAGTACATAAGCTTAATAGTTTGGGTGTTCAATTGGTTAATTCAACTGAAGGTAGTATATAGGTTCGGAATGGTTCGGAATCTTCTTTGGTAGCCGAAGTAAAGGAAAGCAAGATAGGGATCCCAGTTTGGTTAGATTGAAAGAGCCGGTCAGAGATCTGAATGTAGAGGTTTTCTCCCAAGGGAGAGATAGTGTGCTTGTCAGGTCAGGTTATGTGTTCCATGTGTTGATGGTTTAAGGTAGCGGATTTTAACGGAAGAGCATAGTGTGGGATATTTCATTTATCTAGAAGCCACCAATACGTACCGTGACTTGTGGAAAATCTATTGGTGGAATGGTATAAAGAAGGATACTGTAGAGTTTGCGGCTAAGTGTTCAAATTATCGGCAGGTTAAAGCTGAGTACCAAAGACCTAGTGTAGTATTGCAAGAGTTCAGCATCCCCACTTGGAAGTAGGAAGTAGTGAACATGGATTTTGTAACAGGTTTTCCTCATACTCATCTTCGGCATGATTCTATATGGTTCATTATGGATAGAATAACTTAATCAACTTATTTCTTGCCAGTTCATACTTCGTATTCAGCTGATGATTATCCCAGTCTCTATATTAGAGTGTTGGTTGTGTTGCATAGAGTTCCATTGTCAATCATATCAGATAGAGGTACTCAATTTACCTCTCACTCTTTAAGGCTTTTCAGAAGGGTCATGCAATGCCCCGAAAATGGGTCCCGAGATGTTACACGGTGCTTAGGACCACAATTGATCCCAAGCTAACCCTTGTACTGGCATACTGCTAAGAAACTGATTTACATATGTATAAAGTAATTGAAGCTACTGTGTGGGAATATAATCATGATAAAATCTAGAAAAAATAATATACTGATACTATTTTACATTCTGATGAAACTGAAGAGCAAAACTAAAATTACATGACTGACTCTGACTGACCTCTGAGAAGCCTTTATTATACTGACTATAGACAGCTAGGACGTGACTCCAATACCACTAATTAATACATATGATTAAGAAAGTAAAGTACATAAATAACATCCAAGTGAAGTCCCCAAAGTAGGACACTTCATCTGTTGGCTGGAATCTGCAACTGTCTGACCATGATCTATGGACTACACTTGAACTAGTACCTATATTATTAAACAAAGTAGCCCATAAAAGTATATGTGGATCGGTACTTTTGGAATGTACTGAGCATATAGGGGTGAATGCATAAGTAAAATAATATCTCAATGTTCGTATAAAATTGTAAAATAATGCATGCTAAGTATAAATGACTCTCATTGGCTGGAATAACTTAAAGCTAAAAATCATGAATCGTGAATGATAAAACATATTGTACAAATCTTGTGAGTCATAACACTTAGTTCTAAAAGTTGTACTTTTACTCTTTCTTCTAGTGGACTAAGTAGAATTGAAGTTAAGTCTATTTTCAAATCATGCAGGCTGAGTGAAAAGGGAGTCACCTTTGTCTCTGTAAACTAAAAGCTGAAATTTCATAGCTAATGACTTATGTAAAACAATATCTGCTTAAAATAGTGAGCCTTTACACTTATTTTCTAAAACTTGTTCTATTATTATATTTTAGGACTTACGATTTAAGGAGGTTATTCTAACCGACATACACTATGTGAGCTATCACAGTGTCCAACGTCTAGTTCCCCTAAGGGGAAAACCTCACGTTGGGGAGAGGTGTCATACTCTTGCCAAGGAGTATAACCAGAGATAAGTGATCGCAATCTGTATATATGTCCATATTCAAATAGAATATAATCTAAATTTATACCTACTTTGGCTCATAGTTCTGGAAAATTAGGATGCGCTAAACCCACACTTCCCGCTCGGTGCTAAATACTACTCCCTTTAATCTGTATGCTCAATCTATAGGAAATCCACTTTAAAACTAGCATAAGGGTTTACTATGAAAACCAGTTATGCATCTGTTTACTTTAAACTGTAATAAAAAATTTAATCAAATTTGTAAAGTGGATTCCACATCTAAACTGAGGATCAAAAGATCAAATATTATTCAAAACCTGAGTATAAACTAACCGTAGTATGCCTGAAAGCATAATCTTCTTGAAATATCAATATTCAAAATAGGACTTAATAACCCATGCTTTAAATTCATGTCAAATCAAAATAATACTTCACACTCAATATTCTTCTTGAAATACTTCAATAATTTTAGTCAAGATAATGAAATCAAGATCACAATATGAATCTTATGGATCAAAACATGAGCATCCTTTGATTCACTAAAGCCTTTGAATCTCATGCTTCCTTTCATATAATTTCAACATAATATCATGCTTAAATCTCAATTGAAAATAGTTAAATCAAGCATAAATATAGGAGAACAAGCATGCACTTTAACACTTTAATCACATTACAAATCCATAAACTTAAAACAAGATAAGTTGGGTATGAACCCTAATTGCAGTATACGTAAATTCAACTTTAAAAATAGATTTGGGCACAAGGATGAAAGCGTATCCTTGTTCATTACCCCACATACCTTATTTGATAAATTGAATGTCAAAGCTTGAACTTTCAATCTCTAATGGTGTTCTTAAAGCTTATTCTTGAAGTTCTTGAACCCAGAAGCTTGGATTATTAACTTCTTGAAGAAAATTTGGTGGAGTTCTTGGTGTTCTTGAAAGGGATAGGGTTTCCTTGGAGAGAAAGAGATGAATTATGATGTATCTAATGCTTTTGGCGATAATATTAAGTGTCATGGACGGATTTGGGTGAGGGGAAGTGGCCAAAGTGACCCTAGACCCTTTAGGAACTGAAATAACGTGTGAAACAGTTTCGTAATGTGATTGCCATCACGTTGCATCTCTAATCACGTCAATGAACGATCCATCACATCCCAATCACGTCAGCTTACTACCTCACATGAAAAATGCCATAACTTTTTGCTCAGGTATCGTATTAAGGAGAAGTTGGTACCGTAGGAAAGATAATTCAATTATCTATAATTTGGTGCATTTTTAGCTACAAAGTTCTATGTATATAAAAAGTTATACATGTTCAAAGTAGACCCTTGTAGAATCGAATACCACACTTTGGACGAATCAAAGGCTATGAGCTCAACTTTGTTCTAAGTGATTTTTATGAAAGTTTTTTTACCTCGAAAGCACATCAAACATGAGGATAAACATCATGAAACTTATATTCACATAGGAATCATTGATTCAACTTCTAATTCTCACATGATAGTTCATAAATCCATCTACTAATGTCTAAACTGAACTAAATCCTCTCACCATGATCAAGCCTAACTTGAAATCACAAGGTACAACACATAACACCATATTTGAACTTGACTACCGATGAAATAAGTGACGCACTGCGTTGCTCTACTAATGGGATATGCGACGTGTTACATTGATCCCTACCAACATGATATGTGATGCTCCATGGCCATATCGCATTGCCTCACTATTTTTACCATTTACATAGGTCTCAAAACTCACCCAAAAAATATAGAACTTACACAATATGTGCTATCGACAACCCCAATCATGAATTCACATAAAGATTTATATTCCAAGGTCGGAAAGGTCAAAAACTAACTCACACTACATTCATCCACTTATACACAGAGATAATATTCAAGCCTATTGTTATAACCACATATGAACGTATAAACAAACACCCATAATAGCATACTTCTCATATTCTCTAAACGTCTATCACAACAACTCCCACGTACTAACCCAGGAACATACACACACAAATTTCAACTAACCACAACATGTATCAAAGACTTGGCCTTAAACTTACTTCACACTAATGGCCTTAGCTAAAAGAAGCATACAATGATCTTTCATCAACAAGAAACATTTACACATCACCACTATCATTGCATAAGGAGGGGTAACCAAAAGGTTAGAACATGAGACCTTGAAGCATAGAAGGATACTATATGTAACTTTACACTTAACTGAGGCCTGAGGGATAGAGGATCAACATCATGGATTCATTAAAGAGATCTGAATTGAGTGCATACATGGCTATAAGCTGAATCTCGCTGATCATTAGAAGTGTAGCATGAGTTATGGGAACTGAGCATACTATAAAGCATGAGTACATAAGTCATGGGCAACATGACCTGTGTTTGGAGTTCATAAATACCTGGAACATGATTCGACTGTTGAATGAACTGGAACTCCTCATACTAGGGACTAAAAGAGTACATGATTTTATATGATATGCATGAACAGAACAATGATCATGGAGCTAACACATATGGCATGAGTAGATATTGTGATGATTAAAGTACTAATATTGAAATAAGAATAGTCAATCATCTTTCTCCCACACTGGCAGCACTACAAGAATCTAAGAATCTGACTTGGTTACTTATCCTATCATCTCCCCCTTAGTATTAATCCATCATTATAAGTATATGGAACCCCTTTACTAAACTCTAACTGAACTGAAACCACTTTACTCTAGAGCCTGGGGTATAACAATACACGTAAATAATAGAACTTAACAAAAAAGACTACACCTAAAAGTGTAAAACCCACTGCTAATACTACATTCTAAGAGAAAACTCTATCTTTCTATAACCTCAGTAGTCATCATATAATACTTGAACACTTACTAACTTAGAATCTTCATGAGTATCTCCATATTCGGAGTGCACACTATCTAGTGCTTCAACTCTTATTTTTATTAGCTCAGTCTTCAAAGACTCAAACTTAGATTCTAGCACTTAACATAGATATCACGAAACCTTTAATAAACCATACTACTTCCATCATAGCCTACCAATATCATGCCTCTAAACTTATATTTCTAAACCATGAGAATCAAGATCATATCAAAATGCTCAACATCATCAATCATAACTCCTTAACTTAGTAATTAAGAATACCATGTACTATATAACTAGCCTTCTTCCACTTAGAAACTCAAGGGTACTAATAACCATACACGACACATAACCTTAGAAAATAATACAACCCCATACCACCTTGGGTATACCTCTACATCATACCTACAACATCGTACTTAATCTCAAATCAATAAACTTAAATATTTTCATTCACTATTTCAAGCCTATTGGTTTACCTCCATATAACTAGCATCACTAACCAAGAAACCATTACTTCCACCTTGATGATCATCCACTATTCATTCTTGGTGTCTAGGACTAGGCATGATTAACAACCCAACCTCACATACTATTCTCACTTGGAAGCTATAAAGCAAGACATCAAGAAACACTAGTCCACTAGAACCCCATAATAACAATAATTAATCCATTAGCATATCCTCTCTCTACATATCTAACACAAGTCTAGCCTAGAACTAGCACAAAAATGTGGAAACACACTAAGAATCCAAAAATCAGCAACTAAATAAGAGTAAATGAAGAAGCGAACACACGGATTCAAGCTAAAAGAAGAGAAAATTGCATAAACATAAATGATATATAGTGAGAGATACACCTACACCAATTAATAGCACCAAGGTATGTATCAAACACCAAGACACACAACACTAATGGAGGATAACACCACACTCTTAGGTGGATACAAAGCGATCAACTCCTCAAGAACTGACCGTTCTTGCCAAAATGTCAACTCAAGTTAATCATCACTCAAGTTAACCCTAGTTTAAATATCTTTTTCAAGACCTACACTACAATGAATTTTCCAAGCCCTACACTAAGGAAAGAAAATACAATTGAAGTATCACTCAACAATTCATCAAAACTAATGAAAAGTAAAGGCTTAATTGTCTATTTATAGTTATTACACACAAAGACTAAAATACTCCTAATAAAGGGTGCTCCTTTGAAGTGTAAAAGAGGATTCTAAAAAGACAACAATACCCCTAAGTTGAGGCTCCTTTCGAGTGTATCCAAGGCTACCTTGGAGTATATTCAAGGTCCCTCTTCATATTTTAGCAAGTACACCCCATTGGATGAATGCATAATACTCTCAGAAGCTTCATTCATCATAAATAGTGCCTTGTGTATTTGGACATGATGAATGGAGCTTATTCAATGCTGTCAAAACTGAGGATGGTTCATTATTCTACACTTATGTTTCTCGGGTTAGCATCAAGGCAAGCATCGAAGCAACCTTCCATATATGGGATTGCTTTATGTCTTGCTGAAAATGGGCCTTTCTTGCATATTATTGTGCCCTTGAGGTGATCAAGTCTTCAGATTTCAGGTGCCAGCCTCCAAAGATGTCATCAAAGCTAAGGTGGCTATTTGACTTGTATCATCTTCCCCTTCTTGAAAAGGATTCAACCTCAAATCCAAACTTTGAAAAATTGAAGAGAGGACAAATAAATACAAACTGCGCATGGCATAAGGGTTAGGGTTAGCACAACAAAAAATCTCAACATGCCAAAGTTGCACATATTTGCAATATAACCAAGGATCTTTTGAATAAAATATTAAAAGTTTAATGAAACATAAACAAAGGATTTGGTTATGGGTTTTAGCAAGAGTGATACTTTGCTTGTCATGTAGACCAAGTAATAAGTTAGGTGCACCAACATCATCAATTCTATACTTAGCACCTGGGTCAAACAGGAAGAGTTGCCATAGACATGAGTTTAGACAATACTCCTCTTTCCCATGGTCTCCAACCAAACTAAATGGTATACTCTCTACAATAGCATATATATCATCCAAGGAAAAGAGAGAGTAGAAAAATGTATCACTCAAGTGAACTTCTACTAAGGTGCCCTCATGTGTGTACTCATTACTAGTTTCCCAATCTTCACCATGAGTACTCTCAACAATAAAGTCATACAAAGTAGAAGAAGGAGTAGCTTCTAAGACTACACATTCCTTACCCTTGAGAGTACTCTCATCTTCCAAGAAGAGATTTCCATCTTTAGGTGGAATGTTGTCACACCATAGTGGGTTAGCATATAGGCTATAGCCTCAAGGGAATCTATAAAATCCTTTGCACCACTAGACTCATTAGGAGTGTTTATATCATCTTTAAACAGGACATTATACCTAAAGAGTACATGATCTAATGCACGGGCAGATTTGGAACACCTGTACTCTTTACTCGCTAAAAGACAATTGTCAAGTTTCAAAGTGCTTTCAAGTACAAGATTATCCCAAGAATAGCTCTAGAGTTCATTCCCAATTTTTCTTTTAGATCTAGCTTCCTTTTGCCAAGACAATCACAACCAACACAAAATCAGCTACAAAACACCACAAAAAAGGTATTCACCATAAGATCCCACATTAAAAAGCTTCAAACACACCTCAACAATGGTGGATCTAGCTCAAAAACAACCAAATCTTGTTCCAAACTTAGTTCTAGACTCTTCAAGTGCTAGGGAACAAGGATCTAGCACTAGAAACAAACAAAATAACACAAAAACATATAGATCTAAGCTTTAAAATGTTGTCCAAACACAAAAATGTGAAACAACTATTTTTTTTTATTTTCTTGACTCTATACTCTTTTTTTGTGGAGATTTTCTTAGATGCAAGACTAAGAGTAGTGGGAACAACTCTAATACATGGCTATTGATATCAAATAATACAAGATCTAACCTAGAACTAGCACAAAAACGTGGAACACACGAAGAATCCAAAAATCAGCAACTAAAGAAGAGTAAATGAAGAAGAGAACATGCGGATTCAAACTAAAAGAAGAGAAAATTGCATAAACATAAAGGATAGATATTAAGACATACACCTATACCAATGAATAGCACCAAGGTTTGTATCAAACACTAAGACACACAACACCAATGGAGGATAACACCACACTCTTAGGTGGACACATAGGAATCAACTCCTCAAGCACCCATCTTTCTTGCTAAAATGTCAACTCAAGTGAATCCACACTTAAGCTAACCCTAGTTTCAATGTCTTTTCTAAGACCAATACTACAATGGCTTTTCCAAGCCCTACACTAAAGAAAGAAAATATAATTTCAGTATTACTCAACAATTCATCAAAACTAATGAAAATTAAAAGCTTAATTATCTATTTATAGTTATTACACAAAAAGACTAAAATACTCTTAATAAAGGGTGATCCTTTGAAGTGTAAAAGAGAATTATCAAAAGACAACAATACCCCTAAGTTGAGGCTCCTTTCGAGTGTATCCATGGCTACCTTGGAGTAAATTCAAGGTTCCTCTTCATATTTTAGCAAGTACACTCCATTGGATGAATAGATAATACTCTCACAAGCCTTATCTTCATAAATAATGCCTTGTATGTTTGGACTTGATGAATGGTGCCTCTGTAATGCTCTCAAAACTGAGGATGGTTCATTATTTAAGACTTATGGTTCTCGGGTTAGCATCAAGGCAATCATCCAAGAAACCATCCACACACGGGATTGCTTCATGTCTTTCTGAAAATGGAACTTTCTTGCATATTCTTGTGCCCTCGGGGTGACCAAGTCTTGAGCTTTTAGGTACCGTTCTCCAAAGATGTTATCAAAAACTAAGCTGGCCATTTGACTTATATCAATATCACTACTATTGACCCATCTATACACCTAAATTTCTTTCATAGTTCTATAAGTTTAAACTAAATTCCTTTTTGAAACCTCAAAGGAAGCCTAAATTAACAATACTAAACCACCAAATACTTCATTAATAATCTATACTTTTCTAACATAATAATTACCATCAATAACTCCTTTCATAGTTCAAGCAAATAATAACTCACCTTAAGTAATAAATCCTTCTCTACCTTCCACTAAACTAACACACCAGGACATATAACTATAACATAAAATCTATAGCATGCATAAGTTTATCTCTATACTTTCTATCAATCATTATTCTCACTTTTATTATCACTACACTTCGATACCCATACTTCCAACTATAAGAAGGTTCTACTACTTACGAATCATAATACTCCAAGTTGTAATATCCCTCAAATGCAAACTCTATACAATAATCTAGGTTTATGCTATCTCCTCTTATGAGCATTATCTATATTGAAGGAATAATAAGAAATTTGAATACATATTTTATTCTATCTTAACTGAACAACTCATCTAGATGGAAACATAAATTTTGATTTAAGGAAATTATAACACACTAGTGAGCTCCTCTCAAGCCCCTTGTATGACTTCTGATAGTAAATTTGAGAGCATCATCTTAGGATGAATTGGAACTTGCTAATCATGAGATCTCAAGAATATAACATAGATAGAGAATTATGGAATGACACACAAATAGACTAAAAATTCTAAGAGAAAAACTTTACAACATTATCTAGAGTATGAAAGAAATGAAACTTGAACCTTTACAAGACGTTTTCATACCATTTTACAAGACTCTACTAGACATGGCTTCATAGACACCCTAGGACACTTGAACCTTGCGCTATGATACCTAGTTTGTAACACCCCAAAAATGGATCTCGAGACGTCTCATAGTGCTTAGGACCATAATTGATCCCAAGCTAACACTTGTACTGGTATACTGCTAAGCAACCGATTTACATATGTATAAAATGACTAAGGTTACAATGTGGAAATATAATCATGATAAAATTAAGTAAAAAATACAATACTTATACAATTTTATATTCTGATAAAACTGAAGAGCAGAATTAAAATTACATGATTGACTCTGACTGACATCTATGAAGCCTCTACTATACTGACTATAGATAGCTGGGATGCAACTCCAACTACCACTAATTAATACATATGAGTAATAAAGTAAAGAACATAAATAAAGCATGCAAAATCTTGATTCACTAAAGCCTTTGAATCTCATGCTTCCTTTCATATAACTTGCAACATAATATTATGCTTTAATATTAATTGAAAATCTTTAAATCAAGCATAAATAGAGGAGAACCAAGCACTTTAACAATTAAATCACATTACAAATCCATAAACTCAAAATAAGATAAGTTGGTTATGAACCCTAATTACAATATACGTAAATTCAACTTTAAAACTAATTTTGGGCACAAGCATGAAAGAGTATCCTTGTTCATAACCCCACATACCTTATTTGAAAAATTTAATGTGAAAGCTTGAACTTTGAATCTCTAATGGTGTTCTTAAAGCTTATTCTTAAAGTTCTTGAACCCTGAAGCTTAGATTATTAACTTTCTCCGAGGAAATTTGGTGGATTTCTTGGTGTTCTCGAAGGGTCATTTTCTTGGAGAGAGAAAGATGAAATATTATGTATCTAATGCTTTTAAGGCTGAAATTAAGTTTATGGATGGATTTGGGTGAGGTGAAGTGACAAAAGGGCCCATAGACCCTTTAGGAAATGAAATAATGTGTGAAATAGTTCTGTAACGCGATTACTATTGCATCACATTGCAAATCATGTCGATAACCGATGTGTCACTTCCCAATCACGCTGTCTTACTGCCTCACACGAAAAATACCATAACTTTTCACTCAGGTGTCGGATTAAGGTAAAATTGCTATAGTTGGAAAGCTAATTCAATTATCTACAATATGGTAGGTCTGTAGTTAAAAAATTCTACATATATAAAAAGTTATACACGTTCAAAGTAGAACCTTTTAGAATCAAATACCAAACTTTGGATGAATCAAAGGCTCTAAGCTCAACTTTATTCTAAGTGATTTTTATAAATGTTTTTCACCTCGAAATCACATAAACACAAGGATAAAGATAATGAAACTTATATAAAATAGGAATAATTTGGATTTTATCTTATACACATAGGAATGATGGTTTAAAGACTAGCCCAAAAATGTTGGGTATTACAGGTCTTGGTACCCAAATTCATCTCAGTATAATTTTTCATTCTCAGATAGATGGTCAGGAAGAAAAGACCATGCAGACTTTAGAGGACGTGTTGAGAGAATGTTTTATTGATTTTAAAGGAAGTTGGAATGACCATTTACCTTTGATTAAGTTTGCCTACAATAACAGTTATCACTCCAGTATTTAGATGGCTCCGTTTGAAGATCTCTATGAGAGGAGATATAGGTCTCTTATTTGTTGGTTTGAAGTAGGTGAGGCTACTTTTATAGGGATAGATTAAGTATTTGATGTGATGGAGAAATTTTAGTTAATTCGATAGAGGCTGAAGATAGCCTAAAGTCGCTAGAAATCTTATGCAGATATGAGGAAGAGAGACCTTGAGTTTGATGTTGGTGACTTAGTCTATTTGAAAATCTCACCCATGAAGAGAGTGAAGATATTTGCCAAGAAAGGGAAGCTCAGTCCACGCTATGTTGGCCCTTATAAAATCTTGAACCATTTCGAGAAGGTAGCTTATGAGATGGAGTTGCATGCAGATTTTGCCTCAGTCCATCCGGTGTTTCATATTTCTTTGTTAAAGAAATGTATTGGTGATTCAATTGTTGTTATTCCTTTATAAATTATAGGTGTTCAGGATATCCTTTCTTTTGAAGAAGTCACAGTTGATATGCTTACCAACTACCCTTATTTTTTCTCTGTAAACTCGAACTCATCTTGAGGTAAAAGTTTTCCTTAGATTGAATCTTTCCCATTCTCAGCTCCAAATATATAATTATTATTGTGATATTTTATTTATTAACGAAATTAGTTCAGTTCATGTATCATGTTTTAGACACAATTATGTATTCATATTCCCAGTCATGCATGTTCAGCGTATGATCTCAGTTGACTTAGTACAGTACTCCAGTCTTATTCGAGGAAGAACGGTCCCAGGAGGGAGATATTGAATACCCCATACTATTCTTAGCTCAGTTCAACTTCTAGTTGCATACATAAGTCGCTTAAGGCTTGAAAATCTTGCTAAGTATTGGGGACTTAGTCATTTTTAAGGCCTCTAAAATTTGAGGATTTTTAATTTGGTCTTACAGACCCCAAGATGTTGGTTTTTGAGTTAATTCTTGTTCAGGGGTGTAAGGATTATGTCTGGGAGAAGTTTTGGATTTTTTCAGATGAGGTTTAAGGCATGTTTGGATCATGAAACCAAAGGGTTATCACGATAAGCCTGTGTCGCAGTGTTATTCCCCTTTTCATGTAGACTGCATCCTAGTGAGCGAAATGAATGACCGTAATAAGATCACATAGCGGTAAGTCTATTGCATCCAGTTTCAAATTTAAATACATGAGGGGAAATTGGGTCTTTTCCCCTTCAACCCAATCATTCATTAAATGACTTGGGCATTAGTTAGGGCATAATTTTTCCCTTTTTCTCTAATTTTTCTCCCAAGAAAGCCATTTCCTTTCCGTAAGAACATAAATACAATTCTTTTCTCCCCAAAAGATCAAAAATTCAAGTTTCTCAAGTTCAAGAACCTTCAAGAAAGCATCAAGATTGGTATTTCTATTTTAAGTTAAAGGTTTAAGGTATGAGGGGAGTTCATCCATGGGTTCCTTTCACTCATGGAGCCCAAAAAACCCTCTTTTTGATTAAAGATTGAATTTTTCTATTATTATTGTATTTTTTATTCCTTAAGATGGGTTTAATTCATGTTTCCATGGCAATTTAAATGAAGATCCCATGCAAAATTTTGAATTCCTCATGCTATGAATTTCAGTTTCCATATTTTACCCAAGTTAACTTTATGTTATTGAATTCTTATGTTTAAAATACTCCCATGTACAAGTCCATGTTTTTTACATGTTTGATGAAATTCCCATATTTTTTAGTTGAACCATGATTCAATATCACAGTTTAATTTTAAATGCATGTTTAATGATCATTCAGTGCCGGTGGGTTATGAACACCCAATACCTATGTATTTTACACGATTTTGATATTTTCAAGTATGATTCACTTAAACCATGAATATTTCTATTTATTTAGTTATTATGATCATAATGAGAACTATCGGTAATGAAATAATGTTCAGTTAAACTCAGTCCAGTTTCAGTTCTAGTGTCAGTTCAGTTAAGAGTAGGATTTTGCACCAAGTGAACCCAGGGATGGGGGCTCACCTTCCAGTAGATGTTGTGACCCATAGTAGCAATCCCTAAGATCCAAAACTATATAACCAGTATAGATTAGAGATGTCTACCTGCCAGTTGAGGGTTGATAAATTATTTACCTTTCAGTTGGGGGTGACACATATCTCATTAGAGCAACTGCTAGTTGAGGGTGACTTGTTAGTCTTTCTAGATACCAGTTTAGTGGATCCAAATAGCCAGTGTTAGCACCTGTGGCATGGTACTGATACCCTTCAAACTGGGTCTACAGATTGGACCCTGATTAGCTCAAATTGGGGCATTTCATTTACATAGTACTCATTAGTTCATGTTTTATTGACCAATGCATATAGATTTATAGTTATTCAGTTATACATATTTTAGTCTTTTAGACAATTGATCAATTCAGAAATATGTGTATGCTTGGTCTAGAATTCTCAGATATTGTAGTTTCATGTATTCATCCTCAATTGTTTCATGGTGTTTAGTTAGTCCCCATATCAGGTGCACAGTACACCATCCATTCCAGCCAGACCTCATCTCATATACCAGTACATTTAAAGTACAAAGTACATACTCTTCTTTACTTTATGATATCTTATATCATTGGTTCGAAGGCTTAATTTCCTGACAAAGTTAGACAGCTGATGTTATTCTGCAGTAGTAGTGGTGATCCTCATCCACTGAGGAAATGATTGCTTACTCCAGTTATTTTAGTATTTCTTTATATTCAGTAAAATGGAGTTAGTAAGGTATTGTCCCATCAACTCCTCAGTCAGTTAGAGGCTTTTCAGACAAATAGTTAGATTGTCAGTCAGCTACTTTAAGTTTTATCAGTTATCTCAGACATAATAGTATTACGTATTTAAGTATTTCTATTTTCAGTTGTTTATTATCTTATCTTCTGCATATGTTATATCATTGCCATTTTATTTAGTTCTCATAGTAAGTACTAGCTCATGGGTTAGTTTGTGATCATTTGTGACCATAAGTACCATTGATGTGGCTAGGTGGTAGCCTCAGTTATGAGTTCCATGTATTCCTAGGTTATGTTCTTACGCTTCATAATATGGAGAAGTCTAGAGAGTTGTTATATGCTGTGATGTAGAGTTGAATTGAGGGAGTAATAGATAGACTATGTTAACCCCTAGTGTAGTTTCAAAAGTTTTGTTATGTTATAACGTTATAATATTAGAGGTGTGATGCCAGTATTCTAAGGAGTTGGAAATAAAGTG
>NW_025842902.1:442002-453667 GCF_002878395.1 Capsicum annuum | reverse complement strand
AGACCCACCTCACATCGGCAAATATGAGTTTCCAATTTTGGTCTCCTGGGACCTCTACCTTTCATGACTTTTCTATACATGCCGCCATTGTTGCCCAATTAAAACCATTACTAAGTAACCAATTAATCTATTTATCATCTATTAACTAAGGCTATTAAGTTTGGGTATCGTCATACCGACCATACTTGCAAGTACAATCTATAGCCAACCATATATATTTTAAGGGGACTTCCAAGTAGCCATCCGTTTTCCATATTAAAACACTTGGGGGATTCGATGTACCCCACAAGAATAACCATTTTTCCATTACCATTTCAAGCTATTTAAAACATGCATAATTTCTTTACCCTGACAAGTTTGATAATCCAAGGACCTGTAACAAGAGTGTAATAGTCCATTCCCAGAATAGGATCAAAATCCATCTTATCTAACTCAAACAGATCCTCCAAGGTATTCTTGCCACAAACAAATACCAGACACCTTCTATAAACTTTCTTATCAAAAATTTAATGACCTACCAGGGTAGAAATAGAAAAAGGATCCAAAATAACTTTCAAATTAAAACAAAAAGATAAGCCACATAAAGAGTCACATTGGAGAGTATAGATCACAGATCAAGTAAACAATATACATCGTGAGAGAAAAGTTGTAACATACCATTAAGACATCTGGTGATGCTTTGAATTCCTGTCGGGATGCCAAAGAATAAACCTATTCCAACAAACACAAGAACTAGGAGCAGTATTATAAATTGATGCACACCACCATGTGCAGGAGCTGAAGATGAAGCCACATGAATCTTGTTCACTTTCATAGCAACCTTATTAACTGAATAATTCTTAAGCTGATAGCCTTGCTGGCCACTCTTGAAGCATTTGTCCCTTTATTCATAATAATATACCCAATGAGGATGGCCACAGAACCGACAAAGAGGACATAAAAAAACTGATTGACCTTCGCTCTCCTGATATTGGGAACCTTGTGCCCGAGAACTATCACAACCATAATTACGCAAGTCTCTCGACTAATAAAGAGCACTAATAAAAATTTAGCAACCAAAACTCTCCCAATTCTTTTTTACCATTTGCCACCATCCCTACCACCATGACACGGAGTACCTATCTAATCATAAAACCTCATCCTCTTACCCTACCTATATCCAAACTCTGCCTATTTCCTCTTTTCATTCTCTACCTACTGTATATAAATAGTCAACCTAGAGATATTTATATCCTTAATCAGTAAGGCAATATTGCTCTCCAAAATCAAATCCTAATTCAACCCAGAAGAAAACTTCTTAATTCTAGCCCACATGTTAGTTAGTAGATCAGGAGCATACCTTGAAAATTGGTTAACCTTCAAGGCATATTCCTTGACAGATATTTTTCCCTGCTTGAGGTTCACAAACTCCACAATCTTTACTTCCCTTAACTTTTAGGGAAAGAAACGAAGCGGAAAAGCACCAGAGAAGGAATCCCATAAGGATAAATTCTCCACATCTCCACTATCCTTATCCCGTTTTTCATAGCATTTATATGCAACCTCTTTGAGCAGATAAGCTGTAAACTTTACCCATCCACATTATTAGCCTACATCACCAGAAATATCTTCTCCATCTCATCTAAGAATCCTTATGAATCCTTCTAGCATTGTCTTAGGTAAGGGATAAAGTAATAAAATTTAAAAAAAAGGTAAAATCCTCCATATAGACACAACCAAACATATATAAATATATATATAACTATGAAAAAAAAAGGGACTGGGTTTAGCATGCCTTTAAAACCCTTACCTACGATTCATAGCTTTACCATCCTAATCCATCCACGAGTTATATAGATTTATCTCTCCCTTCAAAAAAGGTTGGGGTGTGTATCCGCATAAACAAGAAAGTATCCTATGGGATGACTGGTATATCCTTAAAAAAATGTGACTTCACACACAAGATCACCAAGACTAACCACATATCAGCAAATATTAGTTTCTTGTTTTGGTCCCCCCGGGACCTCTACCTTTAACTACTTAGCTACACTTCCTTCTATTATTACCCAATTAAAATAAACTTCCAAATAACCAAACCATTATCCATTTATCATCCAAGGACATTGATATTTGTATCATCATACAAACCTTTAATTACAAGTATCATCCATAGCCAACCATTAATGGGTGTAAGGGGATTTTTAATCGCCCTTCCATTTACAATATTAAACCACTTGGGATACTTTCATGTTCCCTACAAGCATAACGAATTATCCCTTAGCCTTTTCATACTATTTAAACCATGCATAAATTCTTTACCAAGTTTAAAATAAGCAAAAGTTGCATTAAAATAAGTCAATCCAATGAATATATTTGTATAAGTATTTTATCAAACACACTAGGCATTATTTCACAAAAACTAATTCCATATACAAATAAATAATTCCCACACAATCCAATTATCCAAAGCCACAATAAATGCATACAAAATCATAATTAAAACCATGGGAAACCATAATCAAGCAATTAAAATAAAAACCCCTAAATCATATTTGAAAGACAAAGTCATGCAATAGTAAAATCATGAAAACATTCATATAAACCATCACTTTTATTAAATTAACAATAAGTGAAGAGAAACATGCCTTAAACCAAGATGATGACACAACAAAATCACCACGATAAGCCTCAAATTGATCCCTTAGTTGAAACCCTAGCTCACCCTGCCCAAAAGTTCTAGAGAGAATTATGAAGTGTTTAGGAAGAATTTCTAAGTGCTAATTAATAGAATAATTGGTTAAATAACCTTCTAGGTAGGTTAGGAGTCCCAGGACCCTATTAGGATAATTGGGAGAAAGTCTAGAATACCCCTACTTAAGTTGCACAAAAATCCCGTCACAGGTATACAACTGACCCACATGAGTTGTACCCTATGATACAATTGGTATCCTCTACTTGTATCTTGGCATCAATTCCTGGATCAAACAATGTCTAGTATATGACTTATCCAACAAAGTTGTAATAATAGGATACGATTCGTATCCATGATCTCTATCTGTAGCAGATTAAAATACAGGGAGTATTGGACACTGCCTACAATACGAGTCCTTGGTATTATTCGTACCCTAACTTACTGCTCATAGTGATCCACTCATACTTAGATCCAACCTATGAAACCAAGTCTACGATTAAGTTAATGAACTAAATAATTTTTAACCACCAATATGACTCGTACACAAAAGTCGTATCATTTTAAGTAACAAATATCCATCC
Organism: Capsicum annuum; assembly: GCF_002878395.1. Lineage (NCBI taxonomy): Eukaryota > Viridiplantae > Streptophyta > Magnoliopsida > Solanales > Solanaceae > Capsicum > Capsicum annuum. The sequence continues at coordinate 450,415 of NW_025842902.1, read as the reverse complement.
CACCAACCAACACTGGTCTTTATACGGCTGAACCATACCATTCATACCACAACATATGACTCGTACCCATGAGTTGTATTGGGTCTAGAGGTTAGAATCCTAGGAAATTTTCTAAGGTCAAGAAGCTAGGGTGTTTCACCATGAATGCTATTTCTACTATAGAGCAGAAGATATTTTGTAGATTCTCAAGATTAGCACCACATAGGTTTTTTGATTCTTCGGGTGAGGATACATATGAGTTTCTGGTTGCGTGTAAGGATAAGCTCCATAATTTAGGAATTATTGATACTCATGGTGTGGATTACACCACATTTAAGTTGGACCTGGCAGTTTGATGTTGTTAGAGAGGTTATATGGATTCTAGACAAGCCAAATCTTCTCCATTGAGATGGACTCAGTTCTCTGAGATGTTCTTTTCAAAATATATGCTTCCAAACCTTGGGGATCGTTATATGGATTATTTCCCTAAATAAAAAAAATGAATCCATGACAATTATGAAGTATGATGCTCATTTTCATGAGTTGGCCAGACATGCTACTTCTATTCTGGATTATAAGTATGCGAGTATTTCCTGCTTTGTTAGATGGTTGAGAATTCCCTTTTGTATGTTTACTTAGAGTTTAGTTTCCTTGTGTTGGTCTTTTTCTATATTTTTTAATAATGCTTAGGTGATTGGAAAGATGTATCATGAGGACCGTGAGGGTAGTAATGAGAGGCCTAGACATCAGGACCGTTTTAGTAGGAACGTAATAGTTCTAAATCTAGAGGTAGACATTTTCATGGTAGATATACTCTGCGATGATCCTATTAATCTTAGAGACATCCTTGTCGAATTATTCAAGAATCTCTTTAGATTACTGAGGGAGGTTAATCTAGTGCTAGTGATATCTTTGGTTAGGCTAGTGATCAGTTTTCGAGAGGTTAATCTTCTTGTCATCTAGATATGGTGGTTATTTTGGGTCACCAGGTCTATAGGTTCTTGTTCATATGAAGTGTCATGCTTATTTGGTGAGCTCCTTGTCACTATTTGAGATATAGCCCTACTGGTAGGATGATTATTCCCCCATCTTAGAGTGTTATCCCTACCAGAGTAGGTCATCACTCAATTAGAGGTGGTTCTCAAGGTAGGTGGGGAAAAGGGAGGGTTCTAGGGTACTTGAGAAGATTCTCAAGTAGATAGGATAAAATATTAGTTAGGATCCAAACCAGGAGATGGGAGTGGTTAGTTTTATATAGTACCTGATAGACCTGAGGCTAAGTCTTCGAATTATTTTATTATTAGTATGATTATGGTGTGATGCCATTCAAATATTACGTTATTTTCTTTGGGATCTATTGATTCTATTTATCTTCTTTTTATTCATCACAATTAGAGTTATCTTGGGATTTATTATATGTTCCCTTTTGTGTGTTATCTCTCTGAATGATTCCTTAGTAGTGGATCAGGTGTTCAGATCCTATGTTGTGACTGTTAGATATATTGATACTTATGTTAATCATATTGTTCTTGAAATTGTGGGTTTTGCTATTATTTTGGGCATGGACTGGTTATCCAACTATCATGAACTCATGGATTATTTTTCCAAGACTTTTACATTAGACATGCTCGGTATACCCCCAGCTATGTGGCTGGGTGCTGCTAGATGTGAGCTGATAGGGATAATTCGTATATGTGTGCTAGGAGACTTTCTTGAGGGATTGCGACTCTTATCTCGTTTGTATTTGTTATTCTAGAGTAAAAATTCCATCGCTGAGTTTGTTCCTGTATTTTTTAAGTATTCTATTGTGTTCCTCATAGACCTGCCTGGTATTCGTACTTAACATGAGATTAATTTTTTTGTTTATCTTAAAACTGGCACTCGACTATTTGTATGGCACCTAACTGTATGGCTCCTGTCGAGCTTAAAGAGCTAAATTCTTAGCTTTAGGATCTTCCTAGTAATGGTTTATTACACCGAATGGGTTTCCTTTGTGCGCTCCGATGTTGTTTGTAATGAAAATGTATTGCTCCATTTGACACAAAATCCATTTGACATAAACCAAACCTGGGCCTTGTTTACTGAGCATCCCAACTCTTACAAGAGCTGGAGATCTCCCCCGATACCCAACGTAAGCAATCAACAAACTACAAAATAATAACAAAATCCATAACAATTCAATAACACACCCAAGTCTACAGTTGCTCTACATAAAGCCTCTAAAAATAATCCAAGAAGATCTGGTCGGGACATGCTCCCGACCATAGCCAAAACCAATATCCAGGTCTGAACTAACAAATACAAAAGAAACTCAAAAAAAAGGAATTAAGACTTATGAAGTATGGAATCTCACCACTTTAAGTAAACACAAGCTTTCCTAGAATCCAAGTCACTAAGCAAGAGGGGTAATAGTATGACCAACACTTGCGTAGCGTGGGGATATGGTATCGATGATGGGTAGCTGTTGGAGAGATAGCATGTAACTCAAGGATAAGGATAAGATAATGCCATCAATTAAAAACCAATAAACTAACGCATATAACCAATATAATACATACATAGACATATATAATTATACCATGCCATGCCAGGAGACAAGATTAGCATGACTTGAAAATTATCAAATTCGGTTGTGTAGGGTAACCGTCATAATCTAAGGCACCCATGGGATATATAGGCCCAACTCTCTCCTAGTTTGTAGGGCCCTACTGCATGTAGCTGCAGGAACAAGAGAATATCCATATAAGTTTATTCCATTATGTGGGACTCGAACCTCCCAGCATAATGAAGGTGACATTACACCAATGAAGACATTATAGGGGACTCAAACTTCCTATTCATATATTAATTAGGGGACTAGGACCTCGCGGTCATATAGACACACTCACCAGCTAGCGAGATTTCTACTGTTTGTCCTTTGGATTCCACTTTCATGAACGAGGTACATATCCATCTTTAAAGACCAATTTAAAACATTCCTTACACATGCATCTAATCATTAGTCTAATTAATTAGAAAAGGCATACCATTGGTATCATCATATCAACCCTACTTGCAAGCGTACAACATGACATAACCGTTATTATTTGACTTTGGTACTAGAACATAATGTCTATACAAAGCCATTAACTTATTCCACATTTAGGGAGTGGAAACCACTATCTAGTAAAGACATAAATCAATTTAATGTTTAGTGACTCAAACACTTTTATCCAATTGAACCACCAAAAATACCATTTAAATCATTATATGGCCAACAAGGTCTTCACAAAACCACTTACCGACCATTCATATTCATTAGGCCAATCCCTTAGTTCAAAACACCATTTAACATGTGACCAGCTTATTCTCTTAGGCATTTTAACAAATACTTTGAGGCATACCATTACCAAGACCGAAACCAATGTAAAAACCATCAATTTTATGGTGAACCATTACCCAATTGATAAACCACAATTACCAAACACCCATATGGGCAAACCATCATCAAAAACAAAAATAAGCAAAATTTGAAACAAGAATAAAGAATACTAAACAATATGGAACAAAACCCTCAACATTGCTTTTGAAAAGAACCATTAGTGAATCATAATATATGATTAAAAAAACATGATATTTGAGGACTAACAGTGAGGGAAGAGTCACACACCTTATTAACGAATATTCACAGAAGGAATATGACTTTTGAGACTCTAGATGAACACCTTGTAGAAGCCCTAGTACAATCATCAATAGAGAGTTTAGAGATAGTTTGTGGAGTGTTTTGATCCTTCAAAGTGTTTTATAAGAAGCCACAATATTTTTTAAGATGTGGGGACTTAATGGTTTTGGTGTAGGAAATATCTAGAATACCCTCAGCTTAAATACTGAAAATGGTGCATAGGAGTGTACGACCACACCACCCAAATCGTACCCATAATATACAAGTGATACCCATCACTTATACCCTAGGCAGGAACTTAGACCCCTATATTATCAAACATACGACCACAAGGACAACTAGTATCCAATCATGCGTATGGTACCCTTAGACTATACCCTAGGTAGAATAGAACAATCTAGATTTGACGTAGGACATCATATGATTACGCATCATACTTCTCGTACCCTAACATACGACTAGTATGATGTCCATTCGTACCTTCAAAAGAAACCAGCAAAAGCATATTGAATGTCATACGACTTGAGGACCCTGAGCCATGCCTACATCATACGACAAGTACCCTCGAGTTTTATGACGTCCAAAAGCTCAAACTCAAGATATTTTCTAAGGGTCAAAACTAGGGTGTTTCAATTCTCCTCTACTTGGATCATTCATCCTTTAATGGAGGGAAAACACGAGCACAAACATGATTTAACACAATATTATCCATCAAACTTCCCTCTAACAAAGTTGAAAAACAAAGACATACAATAAGGATGAGAAGATCATCACATAAATCAAGCACGAATCTCCGAAACAAAGAACAAATGTGGATAATTGGACTTCATGCCCTCTTCCGCCTCAGTAGTAGCTTCTTCAACCTTATGGTTCCTCCAAGAAACCATTACTAAAGCCCCATTCTTTGTCCACAACCAATGAACTTAACAATCCAGGATCTCAATCGGGGCTACCTCATAAAATAACAAATCCGAGATACCCAACCCTTTCAATGGAACAATAGATGAAGGATCACCTACATAATTTCTCAACATAGAGTCATGAATAACCCGATGAATGGAGCTTAAACTAGAAGGAAACACCAACTCGTATGCATCATTTTAAACCCTTTTTAAGACTAAATACAGACCAACATACCAAGGAATGGTCTTCCCTTATTTACCAAATCGCATTACTCCCTTCATGGAAGACACCTTCAAGAATACCCAATGAGCAACCTTGAGCTCCAACTCCCTACGCCTCACATCCACATAGGACTTTTGGTATCTTTTAGCAGCTTTGAACCTATCATGAATTACCTTTACCTTTTCCAATACATGGTGAATAAAATTTGGGGAAAACAACTTACTCTCACAAACTTCATACCACCCAATAGGAGAACAACATCACCAATAATACAACACCTCAAAATAGGGAATACAAATGTTAGAGTGGTAAGTGTTATTATAAGCAAACTCTATTAAAGGTAAATGGTAAACCCAACTACAGCCACAGTAAATCACGCATGCATAAAGCAATCTTTAAGTGTCTGAATTATCCACTATGCCTGTCTATCCGACTGTGGGTGGAAAGCGGTACTAAGGCATACCATGTTCCCCCAACCTTTCTTATACGATCATCAAAAACAAGATGAGAATGGAGTACCACAATATGAGATGACAAAAATAGTAGTACCATACAGCTTCACAATCTCTGCAAGATACAACATAGCATAATCCTCAGCCGAATAACTAGTTCTAATTGGAAAAAAGAGAGAGGACTTGGTCATCCTCTACATAATAATTTAATCCATCCCCATAGAGATAGTGACCCTAATATTCAATGAAAATACCACTACTAACAACTCCAAGTCATTAGTAGGGTAGTTCTTCTAATGAAATTTCAACTGCCTAGAAGCATCAGCCACCACCCTACCATGTTGCATCGACATGCAACCAAGCCCAATATGAGAAGATTCACAATACACTATAAAGCCATCATTACCCTAGGGCAAGGTCAAAATCAGAGTTGAAATCAACTTATCCTTCACTTTCTCAAAACTACCCTCAAATGAATCTGACCACTAGAACTAGACCTTCTTTTGAGTCAACTAAGTCAATTGGGCAGCCATAGTCGAAAAACTTTCAATGAATCTTCTATAGTAATCGTCTAAGCCCAAGAAGATCTGAATATCAGTTCAAGTCATGGGTTTAGCCCATTTTTTACCACTACAACCTTTTGTAGATCTATAATGTTCCCTTCACTAGAGATAGCATGACCACGAAAAGTCACAGCCTTCAACCAAAGCTCACACTTAGAGAACTTGGCATACAAACATTGATTCTTCAAGGTCTGCAAAAAAGCACAGAGGTGATCAACATGATCCACCTCACACCTAGAGTAGAAAAAGATGTCATCAATGAAGATAATGACAAAAAAATCCAAAAACTGATGAATGACCCTATTCATCAAATCCATAGATGTTGTCAGAGTATTGGTCAACCCAAAAGACATAACTAGGAACTCATAGTGACTAGACCAGGTCCTGAAGGCTCTCTTAGAAATATCCACCTCCCTAGTATTTAGTTGATGATAACTAATACTAAGATAAATCTTAGAGAAACACTTTGCACCTTGAAACTGATCAAACAAATTATCGTTCTTGGGAAGAGTTTATTTATTCTTTACAATTAATTTATTCAGTTAACGATAATCAATCGATAACCAGAGGGAAACATCTTTCTTATGCACAAACAAAATAGAAGCACCTGAAAGAGACATACTAGAATGGATTAAACCATTATCAAGGAGATTCTTTAATTTCTCCTTAAGCAATTGCAATTCAGTCGGAGCCATTCTATGAGAAGGGATAGAAATATGATGAGTGTCCAAAACAAGATCAATCCCAAAATCTATTTACCTATCGGGAAGGACACTAGGAAGATCATAAAGGAAGGCCTCAAGAAACTCATTAATAATAGTAATGGGTTCTAAAGAAGGACCTTCCAAGTTAAAATCTAACTCAAACCAAATGATACAGTCACCCTTTGGCAATTAGTGTTCAGGTTCTAACATATAAGATGAACCTTCCCTTAGGCACTAAATAACCCCTTTCCTACAAAATGATTATCTTATTAGGGAATTTAAATATGACATTATGTGTCCAAAATCTAAGGAAGCATAAAGCCATGCTACCAATCATCCCCTAATTTGACATCAAAGTCAATCATATCAAACTCTATTAAATACACAAGAGTATTTCTACAACTAACATATACCACACACCCTTTATAGGCTCTTTATCATAGAGACTCCAATCAGGGTAGATACAGAAAAAGGATCAGAAATAACTTAAGACCAAAATCAAGATACACAACAAAATTTTTTGCCTCATATGAAATGACACAACAAAAAATTAGGCCCTTGCCATATGGGCATCTCAAGCCCAATAAGGACTGGAGATTGCCTCATTAAGTTTACCTAACTATCACATCAATTCACAAGCATTAAATAAATTTTGAATATATAGTAAGATAACAAAAACAAAACTAACACTCATAACTTAAGAATGTTTACCCATTCATTAATATTAACATTCAATATCAAATCAACTATAGTCCACGATCATCCACAAGCCTCTATAATCCTAAAGTCAAAAATATGTCAGGACAAGCCCCTGGCAATATTTAAAACTAAATAAAAAATAAGTATATGACGTAGGCTTAGAAGATCATCAAATACGTACCTTCCAAAAGATGGAAGATCACTACTTTGATGTCAATACTCAAACCGAACAAACATCTGATCACTATGCAGGAAGAGCAAAAGATGCTCCAGCCCCTGTGTTACATGGAGACACAATGTTCGAAGACGGTTAATGATTAGAGCGCTAGCATCTAACTCAAGTGTAAGGATAAAATACTTTCATTATTTATTACCAAGTCAAAACATCAAAGGCCACCACAGTTATACACATAGGCATGTAAATACATATTAGATTAAAAATTGTCAAAAGATAAAATGGCCTTAGCATGCATTTTAAAACACTAAACCATAACCATGACGTAGAGGACTCTATCCATTCACATCTTAGGTTATATTGAGCAAATGTACTCTAACCTCAATCCATCTCACTGAGAAAGTGGTCTCTAACAAGTAACATTTAACTAGTATAGTGGACTCTAACCACAAGCCATTTCATTGTGCATATGAACTGTAATTGTAAGCCATTTTATTATGCAAGTAGACCCTAACCACAAGTTATTTCATTACGCGGCTGGACTCTTACAACAAGTCATCGTGTCCATTACTAGTCGACATTGGGACTCTAATTCTTTGTCCATGTATTTACATCACACCATTAAAATTTGGGGAATTTAACCCATTTAACCACTCTAAGCCATCAAGACCATAATTCAACGTCATACATATGCCAATAAATAACTTTAATAAGCTAATACATTAATTTAAAATATCATTCAAGTCAAATAGTGGTCATCAAGAACTTTACCAAAATCACCCATTAGAACTCTTACACCAAGCTTTAGTTCAACACAATTTGATTTCATGTTAGGGACAAGGGCAGTATTTAACTTATCACATAGCCAACAACTCCTTTACAACATAATTTATCAATTATTCTTATTCATTAATCCATTGCCTTAGTTCAAATCACCCTCAACATTTAACTTGTTATTTTTAGTAGATATTTTCACAGACATCTTTTGACCGTACTTTTACTATGTCAAAAACCCAACAAAAAACCATCAATATTAGGGTACTCTTGACCTATTT